>NW_006399808.1:7218513-7219492 GCF_000299155.1 Elephantulus edwardii | reverse complement strand
TCAGCCATGAGGACCTGATGTGGACCACCCTTGGCCAGGTGTCCTTCAGATCCACATTTAAAGCAAGTGAGTGGGAGCTTCCTCTCTACTCCCTTGCCTATCTGTGGCTCTCGTCTGTGACACTGTCTACTGAAGTGGTCCAGCTTTCTCAGTGGAAGCAATTCTGACCTCCTTTATTACCTTTGGGTGGCACTGTATATGAGTAAGACTTCCTTTTCCTGACACAGACCCTAAACTGGCAGCGATAGCTGCCCCAGTAATTTTGGCCATTCTCTGGTCTTTTCTCTTCCCTCTAGATCCCAGTTTTTAAAAGAGGGAAAAATTTAAACAAATGTATAACAAATAATTTTGAACATTATAATCTTTTAAGCTTAAGGCTAGAAATATTAACAATATGATCATTTCCAATCCAGAGATACATGTTCCAATGCAGTTCCTATTTTCCATAAGTGATTTTGGTAAGAAGAATATTGTAAATGTGGATACATTTCCACTATTCCTCCTCGATATAGTGTTATTAGCATGAGCAGTTATGAATCCATTGCCATCCTAACTCTAACTTAATTCTTTTTTTTCCAATTTAAATTTGTTATTAATTTCAGTAAAAATTTACAGAGGTTTTGGATTTCCATTCATTCATTGTTGTACATTTGTCCCCTCCCAAGGCTCCCCCCCCAGAACTACCCTCTTGAAAAAGTGAAAGAAAAATTCTTTCATTGTTTTACAAACCCTCCCCCAGGTCCACTCCATCATGTAGCCATCGCTCTAGACTCCTGTCATGACAGAGATATCTAATCACATATCTCTTTTAAATAGTTTTCTCCTTCCTCTGTTTCAGTCCAGTATACATTATTGAACTCATCTTACTCAGTCTTTCTCCAACCCTAAGGTCAGTCCCATTCTACAACAGTGGCACCATGTAATATTTGTCCTTTTGTGACTGCGATATTTCACTCAGCATAATGTTCTCCAGAGTCAA
>NW_006399808.1:7203201-7218413 GCF_000299155.1 Elephantulus edwardii | reverse complement strand
GCTGAGTCTTTAGGGTTTTCTAAGTATACTATCATGTCATCAGCATAGAGGGATAATTTTACCTCCTCGTTGCCTATTTGGATACCTTTTATTCCCTTACCAGAGGAGATTTCTATGATCAGAAGAAGTGGAAGCAAAGACTATATTCTAGGGGTAAGATTTGGCTTTCAAATTGAGAGAAACTGGCTGGAGAGAAGACCACATTAGGGGAGAGGTTGATACATAATAGAGGATTCTCTGAGACTCTCCCAGCCTCTACTGTTCCAGTTACTTTTTAGGTTCGACACAGGTTGCTCAAAACTACCTTATATCCATAGATTTTGTGGGCCTGGTATTTGTATAAGATGTAAAGATTTGTCTCTGGGACCTCAGCTGGGTAGATTCAAAGACTCAATTACTTAAAGGCTGGAATGGGGGCTGGAATCTTCTGCAAGAGTCCTTATTTGCATGTTTGGTATCTGACATCAGCTGGGACCTTACAGGCTTCTCCATGGAAACTCCCTGGATGGGTTAGTTTGGGCTTCCTCATGCTTGGCAGTTGGATTTCAAGAATATGTGTCCCAGGAGAGCTGGTGGGAGCTGAATGGCTTTTGCCTAATCTGTCTTTGGAAGTAATATGGTATCACTTCTGCCACATTCTATTCACGGGAGCTGTCACAGGCTAGCCCAGATTCAACAAGAGGGAACTTAAAATTCTGTTTCATGATGGGGAGACACAAGGTTATACTAAAAGAGGAACATATACTACAGATGGTATTTTTAAAAACATCACTGAAAATACAATAGGCTGTATCTTTGAAAAATCCACCTGCTACACCCACAACTTTAGGAAGACAGGGGATCAAATGGCAGACAGAGACTATCACATACACTTCACAGAGAGAGCAAATGAGGCTGAAAATGTTATAGAAGTGGGAAAAAGTCCTAATATTCAATTTAGGAATGTTTTCCATGCCATCACTGGGAGATAATACTCTTGTTTCTGCTTGAATACCTGCAGTGACATGGAGGTCATCACCTTAAAGGGCCAATCCATTGCTGCACAGCAGGAATGTACGGAAAGGTCTTTGTGATAAAAATCTACTTCCCCACAAGATCCCCTCATGGGCTCTGTTACTGCCTCTGGTGAGAGAGGACGGGACAGGAGAGAGGAAGCTGACACTCTTGAATACCATCTGTGCTCCAGGCCTGTACCCAGGGCATTCACAACCATTGCACAGACGGCAAACTGTGCCAACCCTCCAGTCACTCGAGATGGACCTTTGCAGGTTTCTCCTCTGAGGCCTTCCTAGTTCCTCAGATGATCTGATTTCCAGGCTGCTTGTGTTTTAGTTTCTCAGTATTCTTCTTCCTCTTCTTTTTTATTTTTTTAAAATTGTTATTTGAGCGGAGGTTTACAAAGCAAATTAAATTTTCATTCAACCTTTCATACACGTTTTCTATGACATTAACTCTAATACCCATAATGTAATCACATTTCCCCCCTGTAACTCTGATTTCCATTAATGCCTCTATAATTCTCTGTGTCTTACCTTTTCCAGTGATGTTGTGCTGGTATTACTCCCCTATTGGATATTGCCTTGCCTTTCACCCATCTTAATATGTGCCTATTTTTCTGTTTATTAATTTTTACTTCCTTCTTTCCTCCTTTCCCACCTCTGGTAATAATCCAAGAATGATTCTGTATGAGTGTAAACCTTTACTTTGCTCTTTGTAACAATAGTTTCATGCAATATTTGCCTTTTTGTGACTAGGTTGTTTCACTCAGTATATTGTCCTTTCTATGCATCCATATTATGCAGTGTTTAGTGAATTCTTCATTGTTGTTTAGTGTTGCATAGTACTTCTTTTATGAGTGTACCATAGTTTCTTTATTCATTCATCTGTTGATGAACATCGTGTTGTTTCTAACTCTGTCATTGTAAACAGTGCTGCAACAAACAAGGTTGTGCATGTATCACACCTTTGCATATATCAGTTTGTGTTGCAGCCCTTATATCTTTTGGCTATATACTGAGTAGTAGGATTGCTGGATAAAAATAGCATTTCTGCTCCTAACTTTCTAAAGAAGTGGGAACTGTTTCCACAGTGGTTGCACCATTTTATATTCCCACCAGCAGTGTAAGAGAGTTCCAATCTCTCCACAACCTTGCCAGAATTTGTTGTTTCCTGTCCAGTTGAACTTTGGTATTTTTGCTGGATAAGATGATACATCATTTGTCATTTTGATTTGCATCTCTCTAATAGTTAATAAAAGAACTCTAGTGGCTTAGTGGTAAGGAGTTACACTGCCAACTCAAAGGCATGTGGTTTGAATCCCCCAGCTGCTCCAAGGAGAAAGGTGAACAATCTCCTCCAGTGCAATTTACTGCTTGTGAAACCTGAAAACCTGAAGGATTAGCTATGAGTCGGCTTTGACTTGATAGTTCATAACATCAACAATAGTTAATAAGGGAGCTCTGGTGGTGAAGTCTGTAGTGAGATGTACTGCTAACTACCTCTCCGGTGGTTCAAACCCACCAGTGGCTCTGTGGGAGAAAGGCAGTCTCTTCCCACTGCCATTTGCAGCCTGATGGAGAATTGCTGTGAGTTGGAACGAACTTGGTAGCCATGAGAACAGCTAATGAGCTGGAGCATTTCTTCATGTGTTTGTTGGTGAACATCTTCTCTGGTGAAGACTCTTTTCATGTCCTCTGCCCATTTTTTAATTAAGCTGTTTGCCTTTTTCTTGTTGAGGTGTTGGAATTTTCAGTAAAGTTTAGAGATAAATCGTTGTCAGAGATAGCATTGCCAAGTATTGCCAATCGTCTAGTTTGTCCATTTTCTGTTGAGCCCACATTTTCATTTGTATCATATAGTCTGTTTATGCCGTAGATTAGAGTTCCTAAGTTTGTCCCAATTTTTTCTTGGATTAACTTTGTTGTTTTCATTTTTATACATAGGTCCTTGATCCATCTTATGTAAGTTTTTGTATATGGTGTGAGGTATGTATTATATCTTGTTTCCTTTTCTTCTGCAAATAGATAGCTTGTTTTGCTAGTATCATTTGTTAAAGAGGCTATCTTTTCCCATTTTAATGGATTTCATCTCTCTGACAAAGATCAATTGTCCATAAGTGGATGGCTTTATTTCTGGGTTCTCAATTCTATTTCACTGGTCTGTGTACCTGTCATTGTACTGGTACTAAGCTGTTTTGATTACAGAAGCTGTGTTTTGAGATCGGGAAGTGCAAGACCTTCTACTTTATTTTGCTCCTTAAGTAGTGCTTTCTTTATCTGGGGTCTCCTTTCCATATAAAATGGTGATTATCTTTTCCATCACTTTGAAGAATGATGGTGGGATGTTTTAGACTAACATGGGTTTTATTTTTAAGCAATAATACCATGCAATACTGGCTCTTCCTAAATCTTTATCAAGTAACCCCTTCAGTCAATTTTTACTTTAACTTTTGCTACACTTGATCTTTCTCATCTTTGTCAAGAAACCTTGTTAGACCAAGCAAGACTTGAATGAATTTAAATATCTTGAAGTTCATTGTTGACTCTCAAAGAGCTTTTGAGACCAAAAGAGGGCCAAAGAGTGAAAACTATAGCTATGTCTGAGGTTGATAAGGGAATCAAGCAGATAGAGCCATACATTCTTGCTAGGCTGCCAGGGGTGGCAGACCACACACAGAGCAAATTCAGAGGCTGGGAGGGCCATCACTCGCACAGTCCCTGTCTCCTTCTTGTATGTGACTGGTAGGTGCTTTAAGGATGGGGAAGTGCTGTTCCTAAAAGGACTCAAAAGCATGAGTAACTTGAGCGTGGCCTGAGAACAACTAGTATCATGCAGTACAGGGTGAAGTCACAGAGAAGTTGGAGTCAGGGGGAGAGGATCAGAAAAAAAAAAAGAGCCCATTATTCTTTATTTCAAACAATTCTTATTAATGTATGAATAAATAAAAAAGCCCTAATTTATTAATTTTAAGTGAATCCTTAGTCTGCTGTCAGGGACCTCTCCAGAGTATGGAAGAGCAATGATATCAGTCTGGAGACTAAGGTGCACCTGATCCAGGCTATGGTCTTCACAATTATGTGTTATGCATCAGAAAACTGGACAATGACTAGGGATGATAGAAGGAGAATTGGTGCCTTTGAGCTGTGGTGCTGGAGAAGAGTATTGAATATGCATCATGGACAGCTAAGATAACAAACAAGTTTCTTCTGGAGAAGGTGAACCCAGGCTACTTCTTGGAGGCAAGGATTCTGAAGCTCCGTCTGACATACTTTGAACACGTTGCAAGGAGGACCTAGTCCTTAGAGAGGGACATCATGCTTGGGAGGGTGGAGGGACAGCACAAGAGAAGAAGACCCTCGATGAGATTGATTTATTCAGTGACTGGGGTAACAGGGGTAGGTGTTAGAGACAATAAGGTTGGCACAAGATAGAGTAGGGTTTAGAGCTGTTGGACATAGTCGCAGGTGACTCTAAGGCACATAATAACAACAACATTAAGCTGACATCTGCAGTCTCCTGAAAGAGTCCAGTATGAATACTAAGCTGGTCAAGATTCTCTGGTTGCATGTGCAAAAACCCAACAACGCTTAGTTTTAACAAGGAGGGACAATTGTCTCACCTACTGGGAAAGCCATGGTTGAGCTGGCTTCAGGTTCAGGTTTAACTAGATCCAGGAGCCTAAAGAATTCATCAGAGTGTATTGTCAATGGATCCTGTTGCTCTGGTTGGCTCCATTTGCACTTACTGTAGCTAAGTTTCCTCTGGTGGCAGCCATGGTGTTGGAAGTCTGGGTTCCTAGTGTTAAGATTCTTAATGAAAGAGGATTCAAGGACACCAGTCTTTCAGGATCAATATATAAAATTCTAGGAAGTACACTGATAGACCTGATATGAGTTGTAAGCCCATTTCTGGGTCCATCATTTTAGATGATGTCTTGCAGGCAGCTAAGGCCAGGAAACAGAACAGTCAAGGCATTGGGAATAGGAACTGGGAAATTAGAAATTGAGGTCATGTTATCTTCTCCACAGTTTATCTGATATCTCATATCTGCTTCTTTTGCTGACCTCCCCACTTTCCTACCTTTTCTTGTAGGTCAATTTCCCCCTTTCTCATCTTTGGCTCAAAGGGATTGCCCTAGTCTCAATCATTTCATGATTTTCAGCTCCTCAACACTGTGGCTGAGTGCAAATTTTCAGTAAGAGATAATATGATTAGTTGTGGATATAGGTGTGTACTACTGATCCCGTAGGGAGCTCTGGTGGCCTAGTGGTAAGAAGTTGAACTGCAAGCCCAAAGGCATGCCTGTTCAAATCCACTAGCTGCTCCAGGGAAGAAGGATGGGCAATCTCCTCCTGTGCAATTAACTGCCTCTGAAAATCCACTGGAGGGTCAGCTACAGGCCGATTCCAACTCGACAGTGCACAACAGCAACGATAACTGGCCCAGCAGCTTTGACAACAGGTGGAGTTCTATAGGAAAAAGTTGACTTCTGAATTCTTCTCTTCAGCAGACCTGGTAGGAGCAGTTCCTTAGAACAGGGAACTGTGGATTTATATTGTTATGTGCCATCGAGTCAGAACCAACCCATAGCTGACTGTCCAGCGAGTTTTTAGACAGAACTGTGGATGGGCATTACAGAACAAGATATCATATTAGCCCGGGTGACCCAGAACAATGAGGCAAGAATGAGTAGCGTAAAATTCCAGCTAAATAGGCCAGATGGTCATGAAAGCCAAGGGTCACAGAACATTTGAGAAAGATAAGATCTTTGGAAGTCAGAATAAAAGAATAAAGTTCCTGAAGGTACTAGGACTCCAAGCCCTTTCCAAGTGAGCAGAAAGGGAGAAACAAGACATGCCAGAGCATGGAGCAGACAGGGCGTCAGCTGATGCTCTTCACGCCTGAATTGGCAACCCTGAACCAATATGCAAATATACTTGAAGTGTCAAGTCCATTATTGAGCCTTTCCTCAGACCACAAACACTGGCCTCTATTTCTTCCCCCAAGTTCTGACCAGCATCCTTATAGTCTCCTCAGTCCCTGGATGACCACTGAACATGTTTTAGGGAGAGGATGGGGGTGGGGGAGCTACAGGGAATTTTTCATGACTTCCTGGAAAGCCAAGAAGTTTTTCCTCAAAGATCATGAATGGAGAGAAAAGACCAAGAAGAATAAAGGAAGAACCTGTGTTAGAAATTTCTAGATCTCTTCTGTGGGTGAGGAAATAAAAGTCCAGCAAAATTTCTAGACACACACACACACACACACACACACACACACACACACACACACACACACACATCTAGATTTTATGAAGTCCCCATGGCTGGCAGGCGCTCAAGGTTCTCTCCACAAGTCCTCCCTGGCTGTTGGGGAATGAACACAGTATGTATGTGTGTATTGGGCACTGTCACAAGATGCGGCTAGAGACCCAAGCAAGGAACTAAATTGTCTCAGAGGATCCAGAGAATGGCTAACAAGTTGCCAGTGGCTCTGCACAGAACAGGTGAGTCCATCCAATATGGTTTATCTAAGCAGCTTACATATACAGGTGGAAGAAAAGGAGATCTTTGTGTTGCGATGCTGTTTCCCCCCTTTCAGACTGAGTAGAATTCAGATCCCATCAGATAAGTCCAAGTGAAAAGAAAAAGGCACAGAGGCTGGCACTTAAAGAGAAGGGCTGCCTGCCAGAGTTACGCGTGGAGACGTCAGGAGACCTTCCGCCAGCAGAAGGGAGTGGAGGGTCACCCTGGGGCGGATGGCCTGGGCCTCACTTTGCCCAAGACCTTCACAATGTAGACAATTAGAATTCCTAATGAGTTTCTCCTTACAGTGACTGTATCACCATTGCGATTAGGCTAAGTGTAAACTTAGACTTCACACTTCTGTCACAATCTGACTTGGTGCCTCTTTATTTGTGGCGACCTCACAAAGTCAAAGGGGCCCAAGCCTCGCTTGACCCCTGAGAGGCCCCCAAGGCAGGGAGAGAGTGGAGGAGGAGGTGGGGAAGGAAGAGAGAGGGCAGGGGGTGAAAGAGGAGCCATCGAGGGAGGAGGGCCTCGGGAAAGGCCGCCGGGGGCGCGCGGAGCGGTGATACGGGGGCGCGCTTGGGGGGGCAGTGATGCGAGCGCGGGTGGGCACGGGGCGGGGACGCGGGGACGCGGGGGCGCGCTTGGGGAGCTGCCGCGGGCGGGCCGGGGAGGTGACTCGGGGACGAGCACGGCGCGCGGCGCGGGGACGCGCTTGGGGCGGGGACGCGCGCGGGCGGGCGCGGTGAGGGCCCCCGCTGTCAGGCTTCTATCTGCGCGGTGATTGATGGGAGCCCGGGTTTTTCTGTCAGCCTGTCACGGCGCAGGAATGTTTAATGTTCTCATTATTGGTTACGCTGTTGTGTATATTTCTCTGTCAGCACCGCGGACCCAGCTGAACTGGCAGAGCACTTCAAAGGCCTGCGGGTCATTCATCATCCCCCTGACGCTCCGGCAAATGCTCAGCTTCAGCTCCGCGCCAGGGATTTGTTATGACTTGCGAGCCGGCTGACAGACAGGGCTGAGGCGACCGCCCCGGGGAGGGCGGGAGGGGCCCACGGCAGCGCCCCGGGGCCCGGCTCCGCGGCCTCCGGGGGGTACACGGCCGGGGGGTGCCCGGCCAGGGGTGCTCGGCCTCAGGGTGGTGTCCCGCCGGAGGTGCCCTGCCGGGGTTGTCCCCCCAGGGGTGCCCGGCCAGGGAGTGCCCCGTAGGGGTCCTGCAGAGAGGCTGGGCCGCCCGCAGCGGGGTCCCCGCGCCCTCAACCCGGCCGCCCTCCAGGCTGGCGTGGCCGAGGCGTCTCTGAAAGTTGTGCTGAAAAGCAGAGGTCGGGGAAGAAAGAGAAACTCGCCTGGTCCAGGACCCGAGGAGGCCGGGGGAGGGGAGCAGCAGAATATCGGAGCTTTGTTTCCTTTCCCAGGCCGTGACATGATTAATCGTTTTCTTCTGATCTAATTTTGGAACATGAAAAACAGCACATTTGTCTTGAAGAAAAATGATGTGCCGAACTGCGCAGATGGAAATTTCGAGCAATGAGAAAGATTAAAGTGAAACCCCACTCCTTAGACCTAATCATGAGTTGTAGATTATTCTGTCGGCCCAGCCAGATGGTAGCTCTGATTCCACAGCCCCTTCTTATATTAATGAATACTAGACTGTTATATTTGACTTAGGTAAGTGAAATGTCTATCAGAGCTAATGGACTGCCAGCCAGCATAACACATGTTGTACCGCTAAGGGTCCTTGCTGCATTTTTCATGTTTTATACTAATGTAGAACATTTTGTTTCCTACTGTTTTTCATCATTGTCACTGTTTGCTAAATATTTTCACATGGAAGGGGGAGCAGGGAGACAAAGTCAGGAGGAAAAAGAACCCCCCTCCAAACTTGTGTCCAAAGCTAATTTCCTCCCTTTGGGCCTGGCTATAACTCTACAAGTAAAACAGTCACCCCAAGCAATGCGTTCAGGAACTCAATAGTAACGTGATTAAGTTCCTAGTCAACAAGACTACACTCGACTGTATGTTAACAAACCTAATTATAGCCCTGTGGTGATAAATTGGGAGGGAGCCCTCTGTGCACATCTCTGAGGTCATGTCTAAAAGAGCAGCTTGACCCTCTGGTCCCAAGGGAGAGAGTTATCCTGGAAAGGGGTCCCCAGCTGAGCATGGTGGAGAGCCTTGTTTCTCCATGACCCACTTGTCTTGTCCCTGAGGACGATGGGCAGTTGCCAAGGAGCATTTCAGAACAGAAAAGACAGATGTGTGGAGCAACTGGGCATTTGGCTTTTCTGGATGAAACTGGATGGTGGTGGCACTGGCCCCATCCATGTTGTGAAAGGAAAGTGTGGTACTAGTGGTTCATTGGTCCTTTGATGGCCTGGGAATCTGGCCTCCCCTTCCTCCAGAATCCTTGACTGTTTCCTGGTGTTATGGACTGTACCACCTAAAAATAGGTGATATATACCATACCTGTGTAGTTGCAACTCCATTTGGGAATGGGCTGTTTTGTTATGTTAATGAGTCAGGGTTAGTGTAGGATATATCTTGAATCAATATCTTTTTTTTGTAATTTTTTTTTTTTTAGTCAATCTCTTTTGAGTTGCAAGCTAGCAAACAGAGAAGGGGTAAGAGAGACGCCAAGCCATATGATGATGGCCCAGGAGCAGAAGACTCCTCTAGGAGCTAGAGCCTTCTTCCAGAACCAACAGAGAAAGAAAGCCTTCCCCTAGAGCTGGCACCCCAAATCCAGACAGCTAGCCTCTTGAAGATAAACTTCTGCTTATTAAAGCCTTCTTAGTTGTGCTATTTATGTTATAGCAACAACAGATAACTAAGACACTTTGTGAACTCTTCAAGGGCTTGTAATTTAACAGAAACTCCCTAGTTGCTTCTTGGTAATGATCTCCAGACAGTGTGGAGATGAATTCCTAGAGAAAAATAGGTCTTGAAGCTGAATTTTGAAAGATATTTGGGGACAGGTAAAATGGAGAAGGTTGAGTGACATCCTTGAAGTGATGTCTCAAGGAAAAAGTGGAAATAAATGAAAGAAATCAAATACATAGAGCCCCAGACATGAACAGACTTGAATGGAGATAGAAGAGAGAACACAGAGACAGTAAATAGTCATTGATCCATGGATTTGGAGGAAAACTTCCCTGTCCCAGAGGTTTTCCCAGCTTATGTTAGCCCTAGGAAAGTGAGAAACAAACCAACAGGAGGTAACTGAGCAGGAGGGGGAGAGACTGGAAAAGCCAGGCTTGAGGGGAGTAGCTCAGACTAGGGCATAAGTATATCAGGTCAGCACCCCTAACTGAGAGCACCTGGATGGAGGTCAGCTTCAGATCTTTCGAGGAGCTATTCAGGCCTTGTTTGTGTAGAGAAGTGTCTCTGGAGTCCTATCTAGGATGACACAACCCTGAAATTTGAGAAGACTCTGCCATGGATTGAACTGTGTTCCCCCAAAATACACGTATGTAATTATACAACATGGAAGACTCATGTAACGAGTCCTCTCACAGTCTATTAAACCAGACAGTTAAGAATGGAATGCAACACTCTCTAATCCCTTTACAGCCTTAATGGGATGTAGGGAGAGTTCCCTTAGGGTGTAGCCTGTACTATTTTTTATCTTATTAATGGTAAAATTGGGGAGAGGAAGCAAGTCAGAGATAAGGACTCAAAGTACTCTCAGGAAATGATCACCAGGAATGGAGTGTGTCTTTGTGGATCCGAGATCTTATACAACATAACTCCTTGACATCGAGGAAAGCCAAAACAAATGGAAGGCTCTAGGGAACGCCAAGCCTACAGATGCTGAAAGAAACAAGGACCTTCCTTCACAATGAACACAGAGAAAGCCTTACCCTAAAGACTATCCTGAACAAGAATGACAGAAGAAGACTTGATGCCTTTGAGCTGTGGTGTTGGAGAAGAGTGGTGAATATCCCATGGATTGGTAAAAGGACAAAAAAGCATGTCTTGAAAAAGGTGCATCCAGGGTGCTCCTTGGAGATAAGGATAGTGAAACTTGATCTTACATACTTTGGTAATGTTGTTAGGAGAGGCCAGGCCTTGGAGAAGGACATCATGTTTGAAAGGATGGAAGGCCATAGAAAGAGGAAAACTCTCAATGACAAACTCATCTTGTTGACCCACGTTTAACAGAATGAAAGCCTGTCAGTTAGACAGGATCAGACACATGTTTGATTTGACCTTAATGAAGTCTGTGAAGACAGCACAGGCGGGCAGTGTTTTTTTCTGTTGATCATGAGGTCTTTAGGATTCAAAGCCAACTGGACAGCAGGAATAGGAACATAGTTATTACACACACTCATTTATTTAAGCCTAAATTTTCCTTTCTCTAGAGTAAATACCTAAGAATGGGATTTCTAGGTTTTAATGGTATATACATGTTGAACAAAGATGTTAAGAAACTACCAAATTGTTTTTTTAAGTGGTAGTACCATTTGAGATTTCCATCAGCAATACTTGAGGCATCTCATTATTCATTCTCATTGTTGTTCTTTACCATCAAGTCAGAACAACCCATAGAAAACCTTCCAGTGGGTTTTCAGAAGCAGTTAATATCATGGGAGCAGATTGCCCATCCTTCTCCCATGGTGGATTTGAACTGCGTGCTTTCAGGATTGCAGTACAGTTTCTTACCACTAGGCCACCATAGCTCAATCAGTTTTTAAGTTGTAACTTTTCTCGTAGGTATGTGAACTCTGGTGGCACAGTGATTGAATCCTTGGCTGCCCATTGAAAGACTGGTGATTGAAACTCACCAACTGCTGCTTCTTTAAAGACTATGTAGCTTTGGAAACCTTATGGACAGCTCTATTTTGTGCCATAGGATCACTGGGGATTGGAACAAACAAATCAATGACACGTGGGGTCACTGAGGGCCAGAAAAGACTCAGCAGGACCCAACAGCAGTGTCTAGCTATGCTGAGCATCTTCTTATGTGCCAATTAGTCATCCATATATCTTTTCTTTTGTCAGATGTATATGCAGAATATTGGTCATTTGAAAAGGAAGATTGTTTTCTTTCTTTCATGGAATTTTGTGAGGGTTTTGTTTGTTTTTTCCTGGATACACGTCTAGTTAGAAATACTATTGCCACTCTTCCTCTAGCTGTAGCTTGCAGCTCACCATATTCTTTCACTTTGCTGTTATTGCTAACTGCTGCTGTATCTATTTTAATTCCTAGTTACTTATATGCAGCAAAATAGGACAGTGCCTGATCCTTCTACATTTCAGCCCATTGTTACAGCTTCTAAATCAATCCATATCCTTGAGGAGCTTTCTTCTTTTCATTCACCCTCTGCTTCACCAAGCATGGTGTTTTTCTCCAGGGCCTGGTGCCCTCCAATAAGCTGTTTAAAGTATGCAAATGAAGTCTTACTAGCCCTCCTTCTAAGAAGCATTCTGGTAACACGACTTCCAGGACCGAGTTGTTTGTTTTTTAAAAGTCCCTGTTCTATTCAGCATTATTGACCTCCATCATAACTAAAAAGTATTCATTCTTCTTTGTTTTTCCTTATTAATTGTTCCATTTTTGCATACATGTGAGGTAATGGAAAATATCAGAGCTTGAATCATGCACACCTTAGTCCTCACAGTGAAATCTTTGCTCTTTAGCATTTTTTAAAAGTCTTTTGCAAAGGATCTGTCGAATGCAATATGTCATTTGATAGCTTGACTCCTGCTTCCATAGATGCTAATTGTGGACTCAAGTAAAATAAAATAATTGACTGCTTCAATCTTTTCATTCGTAACAATGACACTTCTTATTGGTTTAGGTGTGAGGTTTTTTGTTTTCTTTTTGTTGAAGTATAATCCATACTGAAGACTTTGATCTTCATCAATAAGTACTTAAAAAGCAGGGAAATATTAATAAACAGGGAGAATGAAAGGAAGAGTAATATGCAATAAAGGTTTGCTGAGACATTGTAATAAGTTAATTGTATCAATCAGTGTTAATTAATATGATTCATTTGAATTGATTGGGTGGTTCAACCAATGAATGGATTGATAGAGGGAAAAAAAATCAGTATGATTTGTAAACTTTCACTCAAATAAAAATGTTGTTGTTGTTATGTGCTGTCGAGTCGTTTCCGACTCATAGCGACCCTATGCACAACAGCCCTAAACCCTGCTCTATCCTGTGCCAACCGCACCGCCTCTGACACACCCATCCCGATTACCCCAGTCACCGAATCAATCCATCTCATAGAGGGTCTTCCCCTCCTGTGCTGTCCCTCCACCCTTCCAAGCATGATGTCCCTCTCCAAGGACCCGTCCCTCCTGGAAACATGTCCAAAGTATGTCAGACGAAGCCCCAGAATCCTTGCCTCCAAGGAGTAGCTTGGTCTCATCCTCTCCAAGATGAATCTGTTTGTTTTCCTGGCAGTCCATGGTACATTCAGTACCCTTCTCCAGCACCACAGCTCAAAAGCATCCACTCTCCTTCTGTCCTCCCTAGTCATTGTCCAACTCTCTGATGCATAACAAGCGATTGCAAATACCGTGGCCTGTATCAGGCGCACCTTAGTCTTCAGAGAGACACTGTTGCTCCTGAATACCTTTGAGAGGTCCCTAACAGCAGACTTTCCCATCGTGATATGCTTTTTGATTTCCTGACTGCTGGTACCAAGAGTGTTGACTGTGGAGCCGAGCAAACTGAAGCTGTGAACACTCTCAATCTCTTCGTCATCCATCCTGACGCTGCTAATTGGTCCAGTGGCGAGAATCTTTGTCTTCTTAACATTAAGCCTTAGTCCATACTGAAGGCTGCAGTCCTTGACCCTTCGCAGCAAGTGCATGAGGTCCTCCTCAGTTTCAGCAAGCAGGGTTGTGTCATCTGCATAACGCAGATTGTTAATAGATCTTCCACCAATCCTGATGCCACAATTCTCCTCATAGAGCCCAGCCTCTCGGATAATCTGCCCTGCATACATGTTGAAAAGGTATGGAGACAGGATGCATCCCTGGCGTACACCCTTCCCAATTTTGAACCATGCAGTGTTACCCTGCTCTGTTCTGACTACTGCCTCTTGGTCCAAGTAAAAGTTTCGTATTAGCACAATTAAATGTTCTGGGATTCCCATTCTTCTCAGAGTCAGCCACAGTTTTTTATGATGTTCTACAAGCAAGGTTGTGTCAACTGTATATCACAGTTGTTAAGGAGTCTTCCTCCAATCATCATGGTATATTCTTCAAAGAGTCCAGCTTCTCAGTTTATTTACTTAGTATATAGATTGAATAAGCAGGTGAAAGGATCCAATCCTGATGCATGTATTTCCTGATTTAACAAAGAAAAACCTTACATGAAATTTTCAAGGTCAATTCATATTGTAGCATGTGTTACACTTCACTCTGTTTTATGGATTAATAATGCTCTATTAGGGAGCTCTGGTGATGCATCCATAAGGTTTGGGTTCCACCACTAATCCAAGGGCGGCACCTCTCTGGTGGTTCAAATCCACCAGCAGCTCCACAGGCGAAGAGGAGCAATCTCCTGTACAAGTTACAGCCTCTGAAAATCCACTTGAGGGTCAACTGTTACTCAGTTTTGACTCAACAGGAATCAGATTTTTTTAAAAATAGTTCTATTGTGTGAATATATGTGTAGTGTTCTATTGTTTTATATATGTGTTTTATTTATCCATTAATCATTTGATGGACATTTGTGTTGCTTCTTTTTGCCTATTACTAACCATACTACTATGACTATTCACTAGGGAACTCTAGTGGCCTACTGCTTAAAGAGTTGTACTGCCAACCCAAAGGCAAGTAGTTCAAATCCACATTCTTTGGGAGAAAGATAAGCAATTTCCTCCCAGGCAATTTATAGCCTCTGAAAATCTACTGGAGGGTCAGCTACGACTTGGTTCCCATTCAACATCAATGAGAGAGAGAAGACATGAATGTTCCAACTCAGCTACAATGACGGAGATGAACAAGCTTTTGTATAAATATAATTTTTCAATTTTGTTGGATATATATCTGAGTGAGTGAATTTTATGCAAGTATAAGTTACGTTTTATTGACCATGGAAAAGCATATGGTTCTGTGGATCATAACACATTATGGATTGCAAAGAATGAGAATTCCAGAACACTGTTGTACTTATTCAGTACAAGTCTCTACAAAGCAGAAAGTTACTGTTTGAACTGAACAGAGAGATACTGACTTATTGAAAATCAGAAATTCACATGTCAGCGTTGTATTTTTTACACCTTATCTACACAATATGTGTGGTGGGCAATGAATAAGTGAGAAGGAATTATTTGATGCCTTTGAACTATGTGTGGAGAAGAATATTTAATATACCATGGACTGCTAAAAGGAGAAAAGTCTTTCTTGGAGAAGTGCACTTAGAATGTTCCTTAGAAGAGAGGATGGTAAGATTTTTGTCTCATGTACTGTGGGCATGTTATCAGGAGGGTCTAGTCTCTGGAAAAGGGCATCATGCTTGGTAAATAGAAGATCAGTGACAAAGAGGAAAACCTTCAAGGAAATGGATTGATGTTGTGACTAACAATGGGCTCAAGCCTAAAAGTGATGCTAGGACAGGGTTTTTTTAAATTAAATTTTATTAGTTTTAATGAACATTTACAGAGATTTTGGGTTTTCATTCATTCATTGTTGCACTGTTTTCTCCACCCTCCTCCCCAGTTC
>NW_006399808.1:7191028-7201556 GCF_000299155.1 Elephantulus edwardii | reverse complement strand
TCGGGGCTTTTTTCCATTCCATACGAAATTGGAGATTGCCTTTTCCATCTCGTTGAAGAATGGGATTGGTATTTGTATTGGGATTGCATTAAATGTGTTGGGACAGGGTTTTTGTTAGCATTTTGTCAGAACTGATTGGCAGACACCTCACAACAACATTTTCTTCCTTCCTGTCTTCACTTTACACTGACAGATCACAATGTTGTTTTTATGTGCAGTCAAGTTGGACCCAACTCATAGTTGAACCTCTAGAGGGTTTTCAGAGGCTGTAAATTGCACAGGAGGAGATTGCTCATCTTTCTCTGGAGAAGTAGCTGGTGGATTCGAATTGTTTGCCTTTGGGTTGACAGCACAACTCCTTACCACTTAGCCACCACAGCAGAATATCGTAACTAATGGCATTGGGATCTGAAAATAGAGAGATCTGGATTCTAATCTTGGCTTCTCTCACTTAGAAATTGTCCATTTATAGTCTTTTCTCACTTTCTTATCTACAAAATAAGGATAAATATTTTACTTGCATGAGCACCATATGTAAAATGCTTAATAATGGAATGGCCATAATATTGTCAGGATTCCATGTGATGTTCTGTGCTTCTAAATGGTGGCAGTTGGCATTCACCATCCATTCTTCAGGGGAAGATGGGCAGGCTCTTCCTGTACAGATTTACAGGCTCAGCATCCTGATGGAGGCTCATCATGAGTCTAAACCAATTTGAAGGCAGCTCGATTATTATTAGTATTAGCTCTGTCTTGTCAAAGGGGTCCTCTTCTCCTCCTTGCTGGGTTTTTGAGGGACTATTGAAGTGTCTGAGATATAAAACTTTCTAGGATGAGAGAGGCCAAGAATATATGAAGTAAAGGTAAAAACCTGAGGTGTCACCATAGCGCCATATCTGTGGAAATTGTCCACTCACTGGAAAAACAAAAAATGTGGATTGAAGACCAGTTATGTGTCTTTCTTTGTGGTTCTCTAGGGGAAAGGAGGGGAGGGCAACTTCATTGGGTCTAAGTTTCCAGCTTTTTTGCAGACCCAAGCAGTGTCCCTCCTCTTTGCACACTCAAGTCATTTCCACCCTTCACTGCAGTAAGTCTATCTCCCTACCTCTCCTCATTCAGGGAGGTGTTGGAGTTTTTCCTGCATCTAAGAAGTCTTCTTAGTCTATTTGAAAGAGGCTACTTTTCACTGTTGTTTAAAATGATTCAAGGTGATTCTGAAGCTTTGTCCGACATACTTTGGGCATGTTGCAAGGAGGGACCAGTCCTTGGAGAGGGACATCATGTTTGGAGAGTGGAGGGACAGCACAGAAGAGGAAGACCCTCAAGGAGATGTATCAATTCAGGGAGTGGGTGTGTCGAAGACAGTGAGATTGGCATAGGATACAGCAGGATTTAGGGCTCTTGTACATAGGGTCACTATGAGTCTCAAGCGACTTGATGGCACATAACAACAACAACAACAATCCTGTTGTGGGAAAGGAGAGGTAGGATTGTTGTTGTTAAATGCCATCGAATTGAGTATGACTCATAGCAACCCTATGAACAATGGACCTGAATCCCATCCCATCCTGTGCTGTCCTCACCATCTCTGATACACTTGAAACCATTGCTGCAGTCACCATGTCAATCCATCTCAATGGGGATCTTCTTCTCTTTTGCTGACCCTCCACAGAGGTAGGAGAGAGAGGGGTTTTGTGGTGGTCAAAGACCATGGGTGGCTGGGCAGCAGGTCAAAGAATGGCACTGCCATAGATATATTTGTATCCTCCTAAAATATGTGTCCATTTGTGTTGGCCATGATTCTTAGTACTATCTAATTTTCTTGTACGTTGTAAATCCTATCTTTTTTAAAAAATGTTTTTATTATTATTTTTGTGTGTGTGTGTGTGTACCATCAAAACGGATCTGACTGGTACAGGAGGAGATTGCCCCTCCTTCTCCAGCAGAGCATCTGGTGGATTTGAACCGCGTACCTCTAGGATTGCAGTGCAACTTCTTGCCAGTAGGCCACCAGAGGTCCCTTTAAAGCCTATCTTGTATAATGTTTCTGAGGCAGGACTGGAAGCAGTGATGTGACAATGTGAGCACCTCTATGTTGTGATTTGATGTGATTAGACGGTCAGTCGTAAGGGGGTTAATCAGGTCTCAGCCCCAATAGGATGTAAGGGGAGTTTTCCCAGGATGTGATCTACATCATCTTTAGTCTTACAAGAGATAAAAGGAGAAAGAACCAAAAGGAGCAGACTTGCTAAAAATGACTTTATAGCTGACCCTCTATTGAGTTTCTGAAGATGAAAATTGCATGGCAGGAGAATGCCTACCTTTCTCTCAAAAACAGGAGCCCCTAGTGGATTGAAACCCTGAGAGAGGTGTGGCCTCTGGGTTAGCAGTGTGACTCCTTACAGAGTGGGCTACCAGAACTCCATCTTAAACCCAGAAGCCATAGCAAGTAGGTCTTCAACCAGCTTCTATTTCTCGTAAACCATTGCAAGGGCTCTAGGCGTCAGAATTGTCTTCCTGGGCCATCTCTATACTTAGTAAAACAAGTGATGTGATGTTTAAAATGATAATAATTGCTCATAACTTCCAATTTTATTAGTTGGGGTGTAAATGTATGAAATCTTTCTTGGGACATTTAGGCAATATGAATTAAAACCCTTACAATGTTAATACATTTTGAGCCAGCAATTCTTTTTCTAGGAAAATGTTCTAAGGAAATAGGTGGGCAAGTGCACAGAGATACATGTATAATGACAATCATTATAAAGTTACATGCAATAGTGAGCACCTGAAGTGTCCAGAAATTAGGGATGGGATAATGGATGAGGCACTTTATGGACTGAGGCTATTAAAAAATGTTGCTGCTGCTGCTGCTCTCTGTTCATTGAGTTGGGAAGATATGTATGTTTTAAGTGAGAAATGCAGGTCCTAGAATAAATAGGTATATTAGTTCTTTTCAGTTAATTTTTCCTCCTGGGCAATTATTTCATTGATGGTGACTTCATGCTGAGAAGATATGGAGGCCAAGTTTTCAGAGTCGATTATACAACTATATTGTGAAGAATGGAGCTAAAGGATGTGCGTTGCTTTGCATATTTGTTGTTGGAACCCACTTATAGCTGAGTATTTAGAGGTAGTAATTCACATGGTAAGAGATTGCCAATCTTTCTCCCTCAAAATTGCTGATGGATTCGAACTGCATTCCTTTGAATTTTCAGGGTAATTTCTTACCACTAAGCCACCAACTGTGCTGCTGAGAGCTGGATAATGACTAAGGTTGACGGAAGAATTGTGATGCCTTTGAATTGTGGCGTTGGAGAAAAGTACTGAATATCTCACAGACAGCTCAAAGAACAAACAGATATATCCTGTAGGAATTGCAGCCAGAATGCTTTTTGGAGGCAAAGATGATAAAGCTTCGTCTCATACTTCACCAAATATTGGGGACATGTTGCTAGGGGAGGCTATTATTTTTGGGAAGGAACATCATGCTTGGGAAGATGAAGGAGAGAAGACCATCAGCCAGAGAGATTGACACAGTGACTGCAGCAATGAGCTCATGTGTGTCAGGAATTATGCAGATGGCACAGGAAAGGACAAGGTTTAGATTTGCTGTTCATAGGGTTGCTGTGAGTCATACTCAACTTGACGGAACCTAACAACAACAATAACAAGCTTACCAGAGCTCCCTTTTTTGGTATAGTATATGATATATAGTAGATGCATAAGTGTAGGGAAAAGAAGTATTACTTTAGAAGTCTGTTATGCTGTTAAAGAGAACGCCTCTTTTGAATGCTTTGTTATTCTAATGGGGGGGAGATATTACAAATATAGGCCAAGTTTAGTGATTAGAAAGCTTGTAGTTTGTACAAATCAATTTTGAGTAGATAACGTACATGCATATAAGAAATGTCTAAAAAAGATACAGAAAAATGTTGACAGTGTTGAGTAATGTTGTATGACGAGTGATTTTTTTTGTCTCATTCTTTGTTTTGAAATGTCCACCCCTGTATTACTAGAATAGTCTGTTACCGTCTTTTCTCCTCACTCAAGCTGTTCCAAATAAAAAAAGAAAAGACTTTAATTACTGATATAAAGTAAAACAATTACTTGTTGGTTGGCTGAGAATTGCTAGAAATTAATAAATAGTTTGGAAATTATTTAGTAAATTCTAATTACTTACCAAAAGTAATTAAAATATTTATAAGCGAACACCCATAAACCACCAAGCAAATACATTACTCAATAAATGGTTTAATTAGTATTTCATTACTAGAAATTCATCTCAGTAACTAAACATTACTACAAATTACATGTAGGATGGACAACTTATTTTGCCGCTATTAATGATTTCAATTACTAAGTTTGTGCAAGTTTAATTCTCTCCCATTTCCCCCGCCCTCCTTGGTTCTCATCAGACTCCCACCCAGGCGAGTTCCCACACATTGGGGCTGTGTTAGAATGACTGGGGCTCATCTGACATGGTCCATATTGTTTGGGAGTCCTAGCACATGAATTAACAATTTCCTTGCATTTATTTCCCAGTAGTGTTGCTGAAATACTGGCCCTGAGTGTCTCTTAATCAGCTGGCAGCTGACTCCAGGGGCTGGTGGGTTTCTTGCCATAGATATACTCTACTCTGGGGTCTTCTAAATCACCTGCCTGCAAGGCTCTGCTTCCTCTGTAGGCCTATGCCAAAGCTTCCCTGGCATTGACTCAGATTCTGATTCCACTCTCTGGCTGGATGGTGGTAGG
Source organism: Elephantulus edwardii (assembly GCF_000299155.1). Lineage (NCBI taxonomy): Eukaryota > Metazoa > Chordata > Mammalia > Macroscelidea > Macroscelididae > Elephantulus > Elephantulus edwardii. Next base: position 7,196,801 of record NW_006399808.1, on the reverse strand, counting down.
GCTACGGGGCTTGGACATTCAGAGGGTCTTCTTTGTGCCAATTAGAAAAAGGAGCCTGCCCTGTGGATAGATGGAGTCACATGACAGGATGGATCTCAGCCTCCATTCCTTGGCCAGGTGCTGAGAATGATGAGCAATAGTTTTATAGGCGAGTGTTTGTGGGAGCAACACCTGCAAGGGAGAAAGAGAGGCTGGGCTGGCAAAGGAGGAGTTAAACAACACCCCATGGCAAGCTCTGAAACTGGGGTGACCCTTCAAAAATGTTCTGTACTGGAACAAAGAGGCCCTGGTGCTCCACCACCCATAAAACTGGATGGTATACAAGCTATACTCTGGAGAATGACATACTTTTCTTTGCTTGAGAATACTTCCTGGAGAGGGAGACTCAGCTGCCAGCTGTCAACAGCCAACCTCCCAGCAGCTGGAGGGATGGAGTATGAGCACTACCCCCCAGCATGCACTATGCTCCTGTGTGATGCAGCCCCTTGGAGGGGAGCCCAGGGAATGAACTGCCCTATGGGTACAGATGTGTCAGTTGTGCCATTGTTCTACTGCAGCTGAAGGTATCTAACTGCAGTGAGGTTAAGATGGTCCCTCACTGAGCCATCAGCTGGGACTTCTAATAACTCAACCATAAAATCCCTGAGAGCAAGTCCATGGACTCTCAGAATTTAGCACTCAATGATCATGCACTGATTGTGTAACATTAAAGACAAACAACTGCAGTGTTAGAAACTAAGACAGAGATCAGAAGTGAGCTGAGGCCTTAGGATTGTCTAAGACTGCACCAGGCAGGGTGGGGAAGGAAAGCGAGCTGGACACAGGTGTTTCCCAACCCCTCACCTGGGTAGTTGTTCACCTTCGCTGCCACCTGTGCATATCTCCTGGCACTCGACGAATTTCTCCTGTAATCCATCTCGGGCGTGTCTTCTTGGTCCTTTATCATGGAATTATTTTGTATAAGACTCTGGCAGAGAGCGTATTTATTTTTTTTTTTCTCTTTCCTGAGCCTTCATGTTGTCGGCTGCTTCAGGATGAATTCACCCACATCTGGATATGCTTCCTGGAAGGGACAGAGAGGGGGCTGGGGGCTTAGCTAGTCTTGTCCCCTGGGGCATGCGGGCATGTAGAATTCATGTGGTGTGGAGGTACCAAGTATGAAAACTGGGTGGTTCTATCTCAACACTTAGCCTCCAGGGACTTCAGGCTTCCTGTTTTCCATTTTTCCTTATCTCCATCCTGTGGCCACAGTCATCCCTACACAGGCCTGTCTCCAGACTCTGCATGGCCCTGGACCAAGACCAGCTCGCTTCTCCACCTCTTTGCATGTGACCTTCCCTGGGTGGCACAGACAGTTTGCACTCAACTCTTAAGAGAAGGGTTAGCAGTTCAAACCCGCTCAGCAGCTCCATAGAAGAGAGGCCTGGCAATATGCTTCTTTGAACAATCCATCTAAGAAAACCTGCTGGAGCAGTTCTCCTCCCTAATATTGAGTCAGAATTGACTCAATTGCAATAGGTATTGCTGCTCCCTCTTCTCACCATCCTCTCTCCATTCACAAAATCCATCAAAGATTTGTCTGTGGAGCCCTGCCCAGTGACCTCATGTCATTCTAAACTCACCCCTCTTCATATTTCTATTGCTTTTAGCCCTGACGTTTTAGGGTTTTAGAAACCCTAGAGCCAGGTACCAACCAGGCCTGGACCAGAATGAGGAGATTGGGAGGTGACTGGAGGGAAAGACAAGCCCAGAAAGAAGACTCAGAGCCCTTTGTCCTCTACCCTCGATCCATGATGCCTTACTGGTGGCAGAAGGTGCAAACTGCGACCTTAGTGACATCTGCGGGTCTCCCCAGCCAGGCCGACTTCGGGGGACTTCTACAGGCCTGGCTTCTGCTGGTGGTGGCAGGACAAGGAGGGGGAGGGACTATGGGAAGTTCACATTTATCACGTCTGGGACTTTGCCTGCCTTGTCCTTAATCAGTCTACAGCTAATTAGCCACCTCTCCCCAGCTCAGCAGAACACCATTAATCACTGCAGGGGAAGGCTGGCAGCCCAGTCCTCCAGCTCAGGGGAAACCCTGGCTTTCTGGGTGGGCCCTTCTTGCCTGGGGCACTGGGGGGGGCCACAGGACAGCAGAAGCTCCTCTGTGGCCCCTGGGCAGCTGGGAAGCTGTAGAAGGAAGTGTGTATCATCTTCCTCTTCCTCCTTGCTTCAGTATTCTAATTTTGTTTGTGGTAACAATGTGTCTAGATACTTTCCCAGGCTCTCTAGCAGCTAGGAGAGGTCATGTGGCACAATTCAGACCAGTGAGATAAAAACTGAGAACTGGAGCTCTGGAAGCTCTTCCTATTGTGATAAAAGGAGTTGAATATTGGTCCTTCTTTCTGCCCTGAATGAAGATGTGAAGGGCTGGAGCTGCAGTATCCATCAGCTTCTGTGAGGGAAAAAACCAAAAGGGACTGCGATGAAAAAAGCCAGCCTTGGGGCTGAGTTCATAACCAGTGTCAGAAACTAGGCCACTATATATTGGAGAAGAATCTTGAACATATCATGGACCACTAAGAAAACAAATCAGTCTGTCAGAGGGTGAAACCAAGTTTCTCCTGGGAGGCAAGCATTTTGAAGCTCTGTCTCATATACTTTGGTCACACAGCCAGGAGGGACCAGTCCTTGGAGAAGAACATCATGCTTGGAAGGGTGGAGGGACAATGCAGGAGAAGAAGATGGACCGATACAGTAACTGGGGCAATGGGGGTTGGTGTGTCAGAATCAATGAGACAAGCTTAGGACAGGGCAGGCTCCAGAGCTATTGTACATAGTGTTGCTATGAGTTATAGGAGACTTAACAACACATAACAACAACAACAACAATATCCTTAACACCAACACCATCTTTAGTTAGGGAGCTCTGTTGGCCTAACGGCAAAAAGCTGCACTGCAATTCCAAAGGCATGTGGTTTGAACCCACTAGCTGTGGGAGAAGCTTGGGCAATCTCCACCTATGAGACTGCCGGTCTCCGAAAACCTGCTGGAGGGTCAACTATGGGTCTGTTCTAACCCCTTGGAACTTAACAGCAACAATACTGTTAGTTGCATGTTCTGTTTCATGCACTGAACACATTGCTAAATCACAGAGAGGAAAAATCTGGGTGGTTCCAGCCTGACTGCAGAGGTGCCCAGAGTGCTGGGGGTTTCAATAATCAGTGGACACAAGTGAATTGTTGTTACAGGCCCTCAAGCTGAGTCTGACTCACAGCAACCCTGTGTACATCAGAACAAAACACTTTCCAATCCTGCACCATCCTCACATCACTACTGCACAGCCAGTGTGTGAACCCATCTCCTCTTTAACTGCCCTCCTTTACTAGAGATGGTATCTTTCTTCAGGGACAGGTCCCTCCCGATTACATGTTCAAGGATGTAAGATAAAGCTCTGCCATCCATACCTCCAAGAAGCATTCTGGCTTCACTTCTATCAAGACAGATTTTTTTGTTCTTTTGGTGGTTCACAGTAAATCAATAATCTTCACCAGCATCACAGTTCAAAGACATCAACATTTTGATCTTCCTTATAGGCTTGTTCGTGCATGAAGCCACTGAAGACAGTAGTCCTTTAATATCCATGGTCTTTAACTTTATGGGGTACTATGGTGACATGTCTATAGCAAGTTGCTCTGCTAACCCAAATGCTGTATATCTGTAGTGGTTCAAATCCATCAACTATCCTGAGGGAGAAAAGTGGTCAATCTCCTCCCATTACGATTTACAGCCTTGGAGACTCCTTTGAGGGTCACTATGAGCCAGACCTGGTTTGATAGCCATGAATTTGAGTTGAGCTTGAGTGGTCCTTTGCAACAAATTCGTTCAGTGCAACGTGTTATTTTATTGGTTCCATAGGCAATGATTGTGGATCCAAATAAAAAGAAATCTTTGACAACTTCAATAGTTTCTCTTTTTATCATAATATTGCTTATTGGTCCAGTGTGAGGATTTTTTCTTTTTTATATTTTTAATTTTGTATTAAGATTTTTTTATAATTAATATACACTATATTTAATGCATGAATATTATGTTCCACATAGCCTTTCATTTACATTAATTTATGAGATTTTTTTCCACCACCATCAATTGTACATTTTTTCATTCCCTTCTACTTAAAAAAATTTTTATTTGCATATAACTACCTTTGCACACTGCACTTTATCCATGCACTGTGCCCCACACAATCCCTTGTTGTTGTTAGGTGTCGTAGAGTTAAGTACAACACATAGAGACCCTGTGAACAAAAGATCTGATTCCTGTTCTATCCTGCACCATCCTCACACTTTCTGACACTCCAGAACCCATTGTGGCAGTCATCGTGTCAATCCACCTGGTTGAGGGTCTTCCTCTTCTTTGCTGACCCTCCACCCTTCCCAGCATCCTGTCCTTCTCCAAGGAATAGCCCCTCCTAGCAACATGCCCAAAGTATGTGAGGCAAGGCCTCATCATTCTTGCCTCCAAAGAGCTCTCCAGCTGCACCCTCTCTAAGAGACATCTTTTTGTTCTCTTGGTCGTCCATGGAGTGTTCAGTGTTCTTCTCCAACACTGCAGTTCAAAGGCGTCAATTCTTCTGTCATCCTTATTCATGTTCAGTTCTCAGATGCATAGCAAATAATTGCAAAGACTATGGCCTGAACTAGATGCACCTTAGTCCTCAATCTGATATCATTACTCCTCAATAATTTGGACGGTCCCTAACTGGAGATTTTTCCTGCTCATACCAAGAGTGTTAATTATGGATCCAAGCAAGATGAAGCTGTTGACAGCTTAATCTCCTCTCACTCCGTCATGATGTTGCCTACTGGTCCACTGATAAGATTCTTTGTTTTCTTGACATTGAGATGCAATCCATACTGAAGGCTTTGCATACAGAAGGCTTTGTTCCTTGCAATAAGTGCTTCAAGTCCTCTTCACTATCAGCAAGCAGGGTTGTGTCATCTGCATAAAGCAGGTTATTGATGAGTCTCCCTTTGATCCTAATGCTACATTCCTCTCCATAGAGTCCAGCTTCTTGAATAATGTACTCAGCCTACAGAGTGAATAGGTACAGAAAGAGAGTACAACCTTGATGCACTCCCTTCTTAATTTGAAACCGTGCAGTCTTCAATATGGATTGCTTCTCAAGAAGAAAATTAAGATCCTCATCAGCAGGCCAATGGGCAGTATCATGAGAGGTGGGTAACAGACTGAGTTTGTTAACAATTTTATCTTGCTTGTATCCACAATTAAGACTCTTGGCACCATCAATCAGGAAACCAAATCTGGGAAAGTCTGCTAACAGAAACCTCTGTAGAGTGCTAAAGAGCAACAAAGCCAGTCTAGAGACTAAGGTGTATATGATCCAGGCATTGGTCTTCTCAATTGTTTGCCATGCATCTGAGATCTGGACAATGACAGAAGAAACTTGTAAAAAATTCTCAATATTTCATCTTTGAGTTTAATGATTATTACATTAATTCAAATTATTATAATAACAGGTCTTCTGTGAAGGCTTACAAATATTATCCTAACATCAACAGCATTGTACTTAAGAAAAGATCTTAAAATATTCTTTTTTACAATGAATGTATCACCACTTCTCTACAATTTGTCATTCTGGTGTAGTGGGCCACATAATTATCTTATAAAAAATGAACAAGCACATGAAGAAATGTTCAAAATCCCTAGCTCTGAGAGAGATGCAAATCAAGACAACTAAGAGATATCATCTCACCCCAGTAAGACTAGC
>NW_006399808.1:7167333-7190290 GCF_000299155.1 Elephantulus edwardii | reverse complement strand
GGGGGGGTGGGCGGGGAGAAGAGCGCAACAATGAATGGAATTCTAAAATCTCTGTAGATGTTCATTGAAATGAAAAAAATAAACAAACAAATAAATAAAATTTAAAAAATGAATATCAGTCTATTTCAGCTCACTAATGCCTAGGAATGAAACTGAGGAGGACATGAAGTATATGGGGCAGAAGATCAAGGAAAATAGTCTTTGATATGGATCGAAGCTCAGCATCAAGAAGGCACAGATTCTTAACCACTGGGCCAATTGGCAGCACCATGATAGATGGAGAAGAGATTGAGGTTGTTAACAATTTCAGCTTGCTTGGCTCCATAATCAACTCTCTTGGCACCAGCAATCAGGAAATCAAAAGACACATTGCATTCAGCAAGTCTGCTGTCAGGGACCTCTCCAAAGGGCTAAAGAGCAATGATGTCAGTCTAGAGACTAAGATGCCCCCAACCCAGGCCTTAGTCTTCACATTTACTTGGTATGCATCAGAGCCAGACAGTGACTAAGGATGACAGAAGAAGAATGGATGCCTTTGAGTTGTAGTTCTGGAGAATACTGAACATACCATGGACCACTAGAAGAACAAACAGGTCTGTCTTGGACAGATTGAAATAAAGTTTCTCCTTGGAAAAACAACTGTGAGTTATCATCTCACCCCAGTAAAAATAACTAAATTTAACAGAATAGCAAACAACAAATGTTGGCAAGGTTGCAGAGAAACTAGAACCTTTATTCACTGTTGGTTGGGAGTGTAAAATGGTGCCAACACTATGGAAGGCTATATGGCACTTGCTCAAAAAGTTGGAAATAGAAATACCATTTGACTCAGCAATTGTACTACTGGGGATATACCCTAAAGAAACCAGAATTGCCACTCAAGCAGACAGATGCTCTCCCATGTTTACTGCAGCTTTGTTCACAATAGCAAAGAGTTGGAAAACAACCCAAGTGCCCATCAACAAACGAATACCTAGAGAAGCTATGGTATATTCACACAATGGAATAATATGTGGCATTGAAAAAAATAAGGAGCTCATGAAATATTATACAAAATGGGTGACCCTGAAGCACTTTATGGTGAGTGAAATATCTCAGTCACAAAAGGACAAATACTGCATAGTGCCACTGGTGTAAAGTGGGACTGACATCGGAGTTGGGGGGAACAAAGAGGGGATAAATAATTTATACTGCATTGAAACAGATGAGGGAGAGAACTGTTTAGGAGGAATATATGATTAGGTATTACTGTCATGACAAGAGTCCAGAATGAAGGCTGCATAGTGGAGTGGACTGGTGGTGGTGGTGGTCGTGGTGGTGGGGTGGTTGTATAACAATGAAATAATTTTTTTCTTACTTTTCAAAGAGAAAAGTGAACTGGGGGAGAGTGGTGTGCAGGGAGTAAAGTGTGCAACTATGAATGAATAGTTTAACTTTCATTAAAATAAATTTTTAAAAATATATAATGATGCCAAAATTAAAAAAAAATCTCTTTTTAGAGACAAACCTTTTGAAGCTCCATCTCACATACTTTGGTCATGTGTTCAGGAGGGACTAGTCCTTGGAGGACATCATGCTTGGAAGGGTACAGGGACAGCACAAAAAGGAAGACCCCAGATGAGATGAATTGACATGATGACTGGGGCAATGGAGTTAGGTGTGTTGGAATCAGTGAGACTGGCTCAGGATAGGACAAGATTGTACACAGGGTCGCTATGAGTTGCAGGTGACTTGATGGCCTGTAACAGCAACAACAACAATGCCTAGGATATGGATCTTAATGTATTCATTCCATTTTTTACAACTTCCATTTTTCCTAGATTTGTACCTTATACATTCCATGTTCCAATTATTAATGGATATTTGTCATTGTTTACCCACATTTCGAGTAGTGCCAAATCTTTGATCTGTGATTCTTCTTTGGCTGAAAATTTTACTTCATCCTTATCATTAAGGTATGCTCCACTTTGAAGGGGCCCCATTCGTACTTTGAGTGTCTTGCTTGCTGGTCTTCTATATCAGATAATGTTCCATAGCTATTAAGAATAATAGGGGCACCAAAGAGGCTTCCTAATAATTCTAACACAAATGTCATCAGCTCCATCTCCTTTTATCCATGCAACATTTTCTCTTGAAGTCCCCTTTGGCTAGCTGGGCTCTATGAGGAGAAGTGTGGCATCAGGAATGGTGGTAGACTCATCAATAATCTACGTTATGCAGATGACACAAACCTGCTTGTTGAAACTGAGGAAGACCTAAAGCACTTGATACAGAAGGTCAAGGACTGCAGCCTTCAATATGAATTGAAGCTCAACATCAAGAAAACAAAGATTCTCACCACTGGGCCAATTGGCAACAACATGCTATGTGGTGAAGAGATTGAGATTGTTGACAGCTTCAGTTTACTTAGCTCTACAATCAACACTCTTGGTACCAACAACCAGGAAATTAAAAGACAAATTGCATTGGGAAAGACTGCTGTCGGAGACCTCGCCAAGGTACTGAGGAGCAACAATGTCAGTCTGGAGACTAAGGTGCGCCTGGTACAGGTCATGGTCTTTGCAATCACTTGCTATGCTTCAGAGAGCTGGACAATGACTAGGGATGATAGAAGGAGAATTGATGCCTTTGAGCTTTGGTACTGGAGAAGAGTATTGAATACACCATGGACTGCTAAGAGAACAAACAAGTTCATCTTGGAGAGGGTGAAGCCAGGCTGCTCCTTGGAGGCAAGGATTCTGAAGTTCCATCTGACATACTTTCGACATGTTGCAAGGTGGAATCAGTTCTTGGAGAGGGACATCATGCTTGGGAGGGTGGACAGACAGCACAGGAAAGGAAGACCCTCGATGTGATGGATTGATTCAGTGACTGGGGAAATGGGGATAGGTGTGTCAGAGTCAATAAGGTTGGCGAGAGAAAGAGCAGGGATTAGGGCTGTTGTACACAGGGTAGCTATGAATCAGAAGTGACTCGATGGCACGTAACAACAGCCACCATTACAAGGTAGCTTGGTGTGACATTGGTATATCTCATCTCTCATTGCCACTGGGTTAGAACTGATCCATATTTTAATATCCACTGGGTTTCCAAAGCTATGACTTGAACAGGAGGAGATAACCCATCTTTCTCTCTCAGAGCCACTGGTGGATTCCAATTGCCAGAGAGGCACTGTGTCAGGGTTAGCAGCACAACCCCCTGTGGCCTAGGCCGCCAGTTCCCTGTCGAAAGCAAAACTGATAGGAAGGGTTGTTGCACAAAGCTAGGAAGCTTCTTGAATGGATAGAGGTTAAGACTCGGACTAGAACTTTTGGAGCTTTCTGGTCAATTGAATTCATGCCCTCTGAGAATTCCAAAGGGGAAATTTACTGTCAAGGAATGGGAAATCTAAATTGTTATGGAAACTGGTGCTGGCCCAGGAGGTCTCAGGGGGAGACCCTGCTAATACAGACACTCTGTGGCTGGTCTGTGAGAATAATGATTGTACCAAACCAGTTGCTATCGAGTTGACTCTGCCTCAGGGAGACCCCATGTGTGTTAGAGTAGAACTGTGATCCAGAGTGTTTTCAGTGGCTGATTGTGTATGTGTGTGTTTTATTTAAAATAAAATTTTCATTTTATACTGTTTACTTACAAAGTTCATATACATTGTTTTTCACACTAGATCTTTCTCCTTTCCTCTACCCACCCCCTCCCTCCACCCATCAAATTGTGAGACCCCTTTGCTCTTACCCTTCCCTCCCTTGGATCTTCATACTCGTTCTACAATAATGGTCTTATACAGTATTTATCCTTATGGATTTGAATTAGTTCACTCAGCGTAATGCTGTCCAGCCCCTCCCAAGTTAGGCAGTAATTTACAAAATCATTGCTTCTGCATCCTGCATAATATTCCGTCATGTGAGTATATCATAGTTTCTCAATCCATTTGATTGTAGTTGGACATCTGGGCTGTTGCCATGTTCTTGCGATGGTGAATAACACTGCTATGAACATTGGTGTACAAGTCTCCATTTGTGCCTCAGTTCTCATTTTCTCAGGGTATATTCCAAGCAGTGAAGTAGCTGGGTCATATGGGATTTCTATGTCCACCTTTTCTGAGGAAACACCCAACTACCTTCCAGAGGGGTTGTACCATTTTACAATCCTACCAACAATGTATAAGAGTTCCTATCTCTCCATATTCTCTCCATATTCTCTCCAACATCTATTACCCGTGGCTGATTTTTTCTGGGAAGTAGATCACCAGACCCTTCCCTCTGAGGTGCTCCTGGGTGGACAAAAACGTCCAACCTTTTGATTAGTAGCCAAGCACATTAACTGTTTGCCACACCCAAAGACTCCTGGCTGCACATGGGAGCGTAATATAATATAAAAGGGCCGTATCCTAGACCGCAAGCCTGAGATGCTCTGTGAGTGTCCAGGAATCTGGACCGGCAAGGACTTCACCGCTGCCTTGGGTATGGAGGTGTCAAACTGCACAGGACCTGGCCTCATCACCGCCTCCTTGTGGCACCACACTAGTTCTATTTCAGCTCCACTTGACTCTTAGGAGAGATCCTCTGAGTCTGTTTCTCTGGTTCATAGACAGTGTGGAGGGGATTAGGGGAGGGAAATGCTGACCATTAGAGAGACAGTATATCACAGTGGTCAAGAGAATGGACTCTGGAACAAGACTCCTTGGGTTCAAGCCTCTATTCCTCTAATTACTGCCTTACCTAGTACACAGATCTGGTCTCATGGGTGTGCTGTGCAATCCCATAAGATCCTGTCCTTAGGAGGGTCCAGGTTTGGTTTGATGTTTGGGATCTTGGAATTCTCAATGCTTTTTGAACAAGAGACTCTGCAACTTATGTAGCCAGTCCTACTTGGGCAAATCCCTTTTCTCAGTCCTCAGTTCCCACACCTATGTGTAAAGGAGCATTCCCTCAGAGTAATATTGTGGGATCCCAGCTATGGTCTTTGCAATTGCTTGCTATACATCAGAGATCTGGGCAATGACTAGGGAAGATAGAAGAAGAATTAATACCTTTGAGCTGTGGTGCTGGAGAAGAGTATCGACTATACCATGAACTGTTAGGAGAACAAACAGGTTCATCCTAGAGAGGGTGAGACCAGGCTGCTCCTTGGAGGCAAGGATTCTGAAGCTCCATCTGACATACTTTGGACATGTTGCAAGGAGGGACCAGTCCTTGGAGAGGGACATCATGCTTGGGAGGGTGGAGGGACAGCACAGGAGAGGAAGACCCTTGATGAGATGGATTCATTCAGTAACTGGGGTAATGGGGGTAGGTGTGTCAGAGACAATAAGGTTGGCACAGGATTGCACAGGGATTAGGGCTGTTGTACATAGGGTCAGTCACTATGAGTCGACAGCACATAACAACAACTATTGTGGGTATATAAATGAGTTACACACAGAAAATGCTGAGAAGAGGACTTAGTATGTTGGAAGTTCCTTGAAAGTGTTAACCATTAATATCTCCCCCTATTAGTGAAGGCAGGTGAGGACTCCAGCAATTAATCTGCAGAGCACAGAGATGTGATCACGTTTGTGTCTCCAGCTAGTGAAGCACAGCAGACCAAATACACAGGGAAACAATGCAAGGGGAGAAAAACGGGACCTCTGGCCTTGCTTCTCACACGAGATGAGATGCCTCATTAATTCAACATCCATCTGGACCACAAGGCTGACAAGAGAGGAGGACACCAAAGCTACAGAAGTGTGGACTCAGGGCCAACTGCCAGCTGAGGGACTGAAGATGAAGTAAGGGCACCTCTTCGAGGCAGCCTGCCTCCTCCTGACAGGACCAGCCTGAGGGGCAGGCTGTCTGCAGAGTGAGCTTCCACTGCCTCTCCCTGATACGGCACAATGGACAGCGAAGGGCAGCCAGCTCAGCTTTCCCTCCACCCACAGCCCTTCTCACGTTTACAGACCCAGATAGGATATTATGGGAAATGCTTTATTACGGCGATTATTTGAAATAAATGTATGCATTTATCTTTCTCTCTCTGTTACACACACACACACACACACACACACACACACACACACACCCAGAAGCATCCAGCACAAAGTCAACACAGTTCAAGAAACAGGGAGACACCAGCTCCTAACCTGAGTTTCTCTCCTGGTCACTCCCTCTTCTCCAAGTCAACTACCACCCTAATATAATTTTTTAATTTTTCCTTTTGAAAAATTTCAAATTTATAATGTCAATCAAAAGAAAAACTAGGCAAACTCTTCTGCTCACCTAGATTCACCAACTGTTAACATTTAGGTACATATTCTCTCTATCTTATTTCCTTTGTGTCCCTCCATGTTTATCTCTCTTATTTTCCTCCCTATTCTACATACACAGTTTTCTGGATCTTTTGACAGGTATTTGCTGAAATTATGATACTTTCTCCCATATATCTCTGTATATGTTTCTTAAGAACAGAGACATTTACACAAGTTAGAGTTCTTCTAACAACACTCTCTTCTGAAAGTCCTTTAAACTCTGTTATCTCAGAGGGTGCCCCCTTCCCATACCCAGTCTCTTCATGGGAACTGGGCGTTGAGGCGGGTGCCTCTGTTGTGTAAGAGAGAAGGCAAATCAGACTTGGGGCTGACAGGCAAATCAAAACTACCGGCTAAATGACTTTAAAGTAGTGGCCATTTATAAGTTAATGAAAGAGAAAAAGACACATTATACGTACAGATTTGTCCCTAATGAGGGGAAAAGGCATTGTTTACTCATGTTCAGTTCTAATTATCCACACACAAGGCTAGCTTTTCCCCCAGCAGTACTGCCTACCCCATTTTCCTGTCTTCCACTACATTCCTTTAACTCCTTCAGTGCCTATCTGAACACTACCCATCCCTTAGCGCACCAGGGCCCCCTGCTCGCTGAGCAGTCAATTCCTGACAATATCTGCAGATGCTGCAGGTCTGTCTGGAAGCCTCAGTGTCCTCTGCTTATCATGGCTGGATATCTGGGCAGGAGGCAGTATTCTCTTTGTCCTGCAAATGGTCCCTTTCCCGAAAGAGGGTCTACAGGTAGCAGGGAAGACCCAACAGAGGTGGAAGATGGAGACAGAGATCCCATAGCAGGTAAGAGCTCGCAACACCACTCACCAATCCCATCCTTCATCCTAAGCCAACCAAACCCACTGCCGTTGAGCCAGTTTCAAGACCTAGCGACCTTCTCTCCTGCTTCCAGGGCTGTAGACCTTTATGGGAGGAGACTGTCCATCTGCCTCTCAAAGAGCAGCCAGTGAATAGAAACAGTCTACATTTTGGTTTGAAGCACAACACATTATGCATTACCTGTCTCTCTGAAATGTTCACAAAGAAAGATGGTTCCCCTGAAAATGGTGAATGGCAGGGTAAGCCCCAAATGAGCCTTTTGCTGAAGCCATTGCTGAGTCTGGCAACATGCCCAAAGTATGTGAGACGAGGCTTCAAAATCTTTGCCTCCAAGGAGCACACTGGTTTCACCATCTCCAGGACAGAACTGTTTGTTCTTTCAGCAGTCTATGGTATGTTCAATATTCTTCTCCAGCACCACAATTCAAAGTCATCATTTTTTAAAAAAAAATCATCCTTAGTCTTTGTCCAGCTCTCTGATGCAGAGCAAGTAATTGCAAAGACCATTGCTTGGATTAGATGCACCTTAGTCTCCAAACTAATACTGTTACACTTCAGTACTCTGGTGAAGTCCCTGACAGCAGCTTTTCCCCAATGCAATTAATCTTTTGATTTCCTGGCTGCTGGTACCGAGAGTGTGGATTGTAGAACCAAGCAAGTTGAAGCTGTTAACAATTTCAATCTCTTCACTGTTTATCACGATGGATGCTGCCAATTGGCCCAGAGGCGAGAATCTTTTTTTTCTTGATGTCTGAGCTTCAATACATATTGAAGACTGAAGTCTCTGACCTTCCGCAACAAATGCCTCATGTCCTCCTCAGTTTCAGCAAGCCAGGTGTGTCATCTGCATAATGCAGGTGTTGATGAGTCTTCTCCTAATCCTGATGCCACATTCCTCCTCATAAAGTTCAGCCTCCCGGATGATCTGTTCCATATATAGATTGAAAAGGCTTGGAGATAGGATGCATTCATGGTGCACACCTTTCTTGATTTTAACCATGCAGCGTTTCCTTGTTCTGTTCTGACAACAGCCTCCTGGTTAACGTGTAAATTTTGCATAAGCACAATCAAGTGTTCTGAGATTCCATTCTTCTCAAGGTTAGCCACAATTTGCTGTGATCCATACAGTCAAATGCCTTTTTATAATCAATGAAATATAGATAGATATGTTATTGTTGATTGTCATAGAGTCGAGCATGACTCATAATGACCCTATGAACAAAAGACCTGAAGCCATTCTATAACTATCGTTGTTTCTCTCCAAGTTCATAGAATTTCCAGAGGCATGTGGTTTAGGAAGTGGATGCCACTCCTGCTTCCAAACCTGCCTTAAACTGGGAGCTCCACCAAACACTGTCCACTATGTGCAACCATTATGATATTTGAGACCCCAATGGCACAAGGTTCAGCATCTCAGCAAACCCAGTACAGAAAATTGACAGGCGAGTGCTATAACACTTAAGAAGTATAAAAATAATTTAATAAAATTCAACATGATTGAAAAGTCACGATTCATAATTCAAAATATTTAATGAACTAGGAAAGAAAATCTTTCACCTATTGTAGGATATATACAAAACCCTTTCAGCAAACAAATACAGGGGCAAAGTGTTGAAAATATTTCCTGTATGTGTAGCATTAAGATAAAGACATTATCCTGGAGGTTTTTGCTAGTGCCATAAAGCAAGAAAAAGAATAAAAGGTACAGAGATTGTAAAGGAAGATAGAAGTTGTGTAGTGCAAAGAATAATCATAAGCCTTAAAGTCAAATAATTGTAGATCTGAATTGCAGGCCTACCTCTAAGCAGCTGAGTTGTATCAGGCAAGTTTACAGAGTCTTAATTTCTTCTGCTAAATGGATGGGATACTATTAATATTGCATGGATTGTGTGGGAATCAGAAATAATGAACACAAAGGGCATACATACAACAAGATCTGTTAAATTATAGTGGCCAATAAATATTCCCCCTTTTCTCTTCTTTGCTTCCTTGTCTAGCTATATGACTCTAGGGGTCACGAGGAAAGGAGATTATTATGTGAACGTTCAAGAAGCAACTCCAGACTTGGGTAGGTTGTGGCTGACTTCATAAAAATTCAAGATTGAGAGATGTGCTGCTAAGAGAACAGAGATGCGGAGAGTGGTGGAAGGGAATAAATAATTGGGCAGAGTGAAGCAGAATATGACTTCTGGTTTCAACTGTTATCACTAGGAGAGCAGTTTCCCCTCTCTGACTGGTTTCTACCTGTGCCCTCTGAAAGGAGACTTCTCCTGCGGGAAGTGTTAAGTCCTCATCTCCTAATTGAAGGACTACTCCCTTACATCATGGTGGCATGAATAGGAGTCTAACATTCATAGGGTTTCTTTTCCCTGGTGATGAGGTGAATATGATGAAGATCTACTCTAACACAGATTGGCCTCTCTCTTGGAAGTCTTCCAAATCCACCGTCAGTAAGAAACCCAGGCTCAGCCAAGACTCCAAGCTCCTTGACTCTCCATTTTAGGGAGCTCTCTTGGCCTAGTGGTAAGAACTTGTGCTTCCAACCCTAAGGCACACGGTTTAAATCCACCAGCTGCTGAGCAGGAGAAAGATAGGCAATCTTCTCGTGTGCAATTTAAGCCTCTAAAGACTCGATGGAGGGTCAGCTATGAATTGGTGCTGACCCAACAGCACATAACCAACAACAATTTGTGTATACAGTAGACTCCTTCACTCACTTGGCAATTGCTATTGTTGTTAGGTGTCATCAAGGCAGAAGTGACTCAAAGCTGACCCTCTAGTGGATGTTCAGAGGCTTTATGTCACACGAGATGAGATGGTCCATCTTTCTCTCATGGAGCAGCTGGTGGATTTGAACCATTTACCTCTCCCCCTCCCCCAGAAACAAAACAGGCTTTTATTGCATGGTCTGAGAGGGACTCCAAGTGGCTGATTGCACACAGAGAAGGTCAACATGGCACACGAACCACTTGCTTTTGAATTGGACACACAGCTCCTTCCCTACTAGGCCACCAGAGCAGGTGATTGAACCTGGATTTAATCTGGAGTTGGCAATTGTACCTGGAGTCAATTTTGCAGATTTACAGACTCCCCATGAATAAATAAAAACTGCTAGCAGTTGTCATTGAGTTGACTCTGACCTGTGGCAACTCCAAACATTTCAGGGAAGAACCATGATTTACAGACTTCTCAGTGGCTGCTTTTTCAGAAATGGACTGCCAGGGCTTTCTTCCGAGGCACCTCTGGTGGATTCAAATCTCCAGCCTTTTGTATTGCAGCCACGTGAATTAACTGTACCACTCAAGGACTTCTGAGCAGACTTGGGAGTAAGACTTAGGAAGCTAAGGGAAGTTCCTACCTTGTAGCCATCCCTTTGGCACTTTGGACATTAGTTACCACTCATAAAGTCAAGTCTTTAGTTCTCAGTCACCTCCACACAGCAAAACCCTGAGACAAGGAAAGACACGCTCTAATTCTTCTTCCCACCCTTAAACCACAAGGTAGCAGACACTATGCTTTTCATAAACACTTCCTATTTATTTGCAAAATGGAATGGATTTATAATCTTTGTAGCTAAAATATGTTTTATTATCATATTTATTAAGGATTTATGTGCAAAGCAAGTAATACATGCTATTCTATTTAATATATATTATTCTATTATAATGTAAGTATTCTGCAAGAGAGAAATTGTTATCCTCAACTGAAGCTCAGAGAAGTTGGCTGACCAGCCCAAGTCACACAGGGAAGATGGGATCTAGGGCCACTGGACTCTGAAGCCTGTACTTTTTCCCTTATACCACACTGTCCCCCACTGCTGTCCTCCTCTTCCTTAGGGAAAGAAAGGATGCTCCTTCTCCCTATTTTCAACTTTCAACATCTTAGATCACAGTTGTTGTTGTTAGGTACCGTCAAGTCAAGTACAACCTATAGCAATCCCGTGAACAATAAGTCTGAACCTTGTCCTATCCTGTGCCATCCTCACAATTTCTGACATACTGGAATCCATTGTGTCCAATTTCTGACATATTGGAATCCATGTGGGTGGGGGGGTTTCCTCTCTTTTGCTAACCCTCCACCTTACCAAGCATGATGTCCCTCTTTGAGAAGCAGCCTCTCCTAGCACAAGCCCAAAGTATGTGAGATGAAATTCTGCCTCCAAAGAGCACTCTGGCTGCAATTTGTCCAAGACAGATTTGTTTCTTCTTTTGGCAGTCCATGGGATATTCAGTACTCTTCTCCAACACTACAGCACAAAGATACCAATTCTTCTGTCATTCTTATTGGTTGTCCAGCTCTCAATTGCATAGACCAAGGTACTCTGACCTTATTAGATTGTGCTTCTTCCCAATTAGAATATATTTGAGAATCTGTCTTATTAGTCACTGAACCTCCTATATGGCAGTCCAAAACCTGAACCCAACACTGAAAGATATTGTTGGCTACAACCATACACGTGTAGGTATAATAATGGGCCAGAGATTCAGATACACGAAGATTCAAAGGCTAATTGGTGAGTACTGTAGTCTCCTGAAAGTTTATTCACTCATGTGTCTAGTAGTTGATGCTGGTTGTTGACTGGTTCTAAGCTGGGGCTCTCAAAAAGAATGTATGTAACCTCTCCATATAACTTTGGTTTCCTCACAATATAGAGGCTGGAGTCCAAGAGTGAGGATCTTTAGACAGACAGCCCAGTGAAGGCCTCATTGATTCCCCCCCCACCCCATTATTTAGCTTTGATCATTATATCCGCCACATTTGATTTGTTAAGGTAATCACAAAGTACTGCCCAATGTGAATGGGAAATGAAATAGATTCTGCCTCTTGGTGGAACAGTGTCAAAGTTATAAGAGTAGGAGCCACTGGAAATGTTATGACCATGTAGACGGTGCTGAGTGGTGCTCCAAAATGTCACAATAGCATTTGTGCAGGCCATAAATACTCAGGCAGTCTACAGCATCCCAGGCACTGTTTCCTTCAACCTCTCTCTCTTTCACACACCACACACACACACACACACACACACACACACACACACACACACTGGTTCCCAGTACACAGATTTCAGCTCCATCCCCACCCAAGTTCCCTCAGGAGACCCTGAAAGATTTGCTCGAGATGAAGGAACTTTGGGCTAAATTCTCTCCAGCCTTCTGGGAAATATTGCTCTGGGTCTCTGTAGCTACAGCCCAGAGACTAATTTCTCCCTCCAGGGGCTGTTGAATTGAAGTTTTATACTCCTATTTCTTAAGGAGAAGGAATATTGAACAGTTTCTATTTATTGAAGAAAAAAATAAGAAAGTCACTTTTTAGTATATGTATAGCTCTTATTTTTATGTTAATCCTATTGGGGTTAGGGAGACAGGGTTTCTTAATAGGAAAGGGGTGGGAGAACCCACTCCTGGAGAGGAAGAAGGAAGGCAAGCTCCACCCAATCCTTGTCTTTAGCACATAAGCAGAGCTTGCCCAGCTGGTCCACTTGGTCACCCTGGAAAATGTAGTGAGTTGGTCAGGACAAGCTGAGATATGGCCAGCATAGTAATCACAATAATAACCAGTGTATGTCATATCCTAGGTCCTGGAAAGAGGAGGCTCTGGTGGTTTAATGGGAAGGAGTTGCACTGTCAACTCAAAGGCACGTGATTGAAATCCATCGATTACCACTCGATGGTACACAACAACAGCAGGCTCTGGATGAGCATTTTACACAACAGTGTCCTGTTTAACATTTTAAACAACAGAGTGAGGAAGGTTGAAAAGAAGCCCTGGGCTGCTTACCCCAAAGATAAGTAGTTTGCACCCATCAAGAATGGAAGCTTAAACAGTAATCCTCCTGTTAAGATTTACAGGTTTGGAAATGTGATGAAGGGTCACAATAGCAACTAAATGGCAGTGGGTTGTTTTTTGTTTTGTTTTGATGCACACGAGCGTGCATGTGTGCATGTGTGTGTGTCTGAGATCAGCATTGCTTCATAGCTGTTGTTGTGTATCATTGAGTTGGAACTGACTCATAGCTGACAGCCCAGCAGGTTTGCAGAGGCGATAAATCACACAGGAGAAGACTGGCCATCTTTCTCCTGCAGAGCAGCTGGTGGGTTCCAATCACATGCCTTTAGGTTGACAGTGCAGCTCCTTACTACTAAGCCACCAAAGCTCTCTATTTCATAGCCAAGGATGTTATTAAGACAAATTGAATAATTGTCCTAAGGGCACACAGATTGGAAGCAGTGGGTTGAGAATTTGAACCCAGGTCCAAGAAATCTGGAACCTGATTTCTTAACCTGGGACCATACTTCCCAGATGCTATCTATACCTGGTAGCTTGCTAGAGAGAAGAAGAAATTGGGCATAATAGATGAGAGGGAAGAAGCTCTGGATGTTGGGCTCCTTTTGGCTAAACACCAAATATTTGCTCTGTGGCCTCAGTCTTCTCCTCTATCAATAGGGACAGCACCTCTCAGGAACCTTGTGAGGATAAAACGAATGAGTTAGTCAAAGCACCCATCCAGTACTCCAGTTCAATAGGTGCTCAGTGTATGACTGAGGGACCCCCTCTCGTCTCTCCCTTTCTCCTTTTTGCATAATTTACCACAAGCCACACTGGTGGGGGTGGGGAGGAACACATACAAGATGACTAACCAGAGTGGCTCTAAGATCCCTGGTTCCTAACCTCCTGCTGGATTTCAGGATTGCAATCTCTCTCCACCACGCTTTTCACTGGGAGAACTTTAAATGATTTTATGAAAACTGCAAATGTACAAGGTAATTGAGTCTTCTGTTTTATTACCCTGAGCTGCCCGGACCTTGCCTGGCCTCCTCCTCACTCACCAAGCTGCCGGGATAAAGTTAGAAGTGCTTGTGTTGGTAATATATAGGACTTAATTAACCTGGCCTTTTATAGCATTTCCAGTCGAGGGTTGGAGCAAACTTCGAGCCAGCTTGAGAAAAGAGAAGGGGGGCTTGGGGCGGGAGTGTATGTATGTACAACACTCAGTGTTGGTTTTCCCCCCTCCTCCTGTTCTTTTCTCTAATACTTTAATCAGCATTTAATAACCCAACTGAAAAATCTGTCATTTGGACCCAAGCACTAGTGGCAAGGGCTAGAGAGGTAGCAAGCCCTCCTCTTTGCCTCTCTTCCCAGTTCCCAAGTTCCACAGGAGGCCACAGAGTGGCCAGTGAGCCCGGGTCATGCCAACCACAATTCCAGAAACTTCCAGCAGAGGTTAAGCCTGCTCATTTCCTCTGTGTTGGCAGTGCCATTCCCCAGTCAAATGCAAACCAGTCTGAAGACAGCATCAGTGGGGTTATTCCTCCACTACTGGAACCCTGGGCTGGATTAAAATCGCATTCAGCCTTTCTCCCTGCCCTCCATTCTTCAACCTTGCAGGACATTATGCTGAGTGAAATATCTCAGCCACAAAAGGACAAATACTGCAGAGAACCACTGCTATCAAGTAGGTCTGACATGAGGGTTTGGGAGGAGAATAGGCTAAGAATGGATAGATAATGAACATCACACTGGAATAGATGAAGGAAAGAACTGTTTAAAAGGAATATATAGTTAGGCATTATATGTACGATAGTCCAGAATAAGAGGTACATTGCAAAGAGGACTAGAGATAGGGAAGGGAGGGAGGTAATTGTGCAACAATGAATGAATATTTTTAAAAAAACAGACACACACACACACACACAAACACACACACAAAAGTGAGCTGGGGAAGGGGGGAAGGAAAGGAGAGAGAAGAGGGAAAAATGTGCAACAGTGAATGAATGAAAATACAAGTTTTCTGTAAACTTTAGTTAAAATCAGAATTAAAAAAGACGTTTTAAAAAGTTAGTAAACTGAAGATTTTTATCAACTTCTGCAGGCTAATCTGATCAAATATGTAATCAAGATGCACTGCTGATTACTGGTGATTAGAGTATGAAAGTAAAAAACAATAAAAAAGTAGAACTAAAAAAAGAGAAGAAGTGACAGCCATGTCTGCACTGGACACTCTTCTGAACCAGCCTGGGGAAGGTTTCTCAGCTTTCACTACCCTGGGTTCAAGGAGATGCGTTTCTAACTGCCCAGGTGCCTTCATGTCTAACAATCATTATTTTAGGTAGTCAGGGCGAGTGGCTCTCACCAACTGCCTGCTCAGACCATCACTTCACATCCCACAGCTCATAAATCCTGTCCCAATGCTGCTGAGTGGTTACATCACCCCAAACCTCATGCAACAATTCGATTTGGATATAAAAAGGCAGGAGTTAATTGACTCACTCCTCCTGCACCTTTGCTGTGCCCCTGACCCTCGATAGCTTTTAACCTCACAGTTAATAAAAGTTTGGGGCCTGGCCCTAGCACAGTTCCTCGTTCATTCTTTCAAATGTCAGCAAATTCTTCCTGAGTGACTGTAATGCACAAGTTATTGGCCACGCCTTCAGGGGAGAGGGTTAGAGGGCTGAAGACGGGCCAGTAGTTTATGCCTTAGGAGCACTTACAGAGAGTGCCCACAGATAGCTCGGATTTGGGCAGCAGGTGCTATGGGTACCTGGGAAAGTCTGGTTGCAGCCAGAGATCTAGAAGTTTCCAACTCTTGCCTTTTCCTGCCTCACATCCATCTTTCTTCCAAAAGCTCCTTAGGGAATATCTATCTCTTGAATTAAGCCTGTTTGGTTTAATTAAGTCCCTGGGTAGTACAATGGGTTTAGACAGCTTCTAACTGAAAGACTGGCAGTTTGAACTCATCCAGCAGCACTGCAAAAGAACAGCTGGTGATCTCCTTCCGCAGAGTTCAGTCCTATCCATAACAGGGAGTCTCTGGTGAGAGAAGTGTGACTCAATGGCTACGGGTTTGTTTTTTCAGTTTTTTGGTTATGTGATTCTAAATGGAACTGAAAGCCATGGTCCCTAGGGAAGGACAGACATGACTTGAGGTAGCCAATCAGAGCAGGTTATCCCATGGCCACAGTTCAGGAGTGGGCGTAGGACCAGAGCTGGACACATGAGAGCTGCTGCTGCTGCAGTTGCTGGCTGGGAAGAAGTGCCTTTCCCCTGGGCCTACCAATGCACTTTTGGAGCTGATAATGACCTTCTTTGACTCACATACTTTGTTTCACAAACTTTGGGCATGTTGTTAGAAGAGGGTATTTCTTGGAAAATCAAGCTTGGAAAGGTCAGTGAAAGAGAAAAAGACTCTCAATCAGGTGGATGGACAAGTGACTGCAGCAATGGGCTCATTAGTGTCAGAGATTGTGAGGATGGCACAGGATAAGGCTGGGTTCAGATCTGTTGGTCATGAGGTTTCTGTGAATTGTACTACATTCCGTGGCCCAAAACAACAACAAAATGGACCTCTTGCTCTCACCTGGGAGAGTGGGAGAGTGAAGTTATTCCAAGGGAAAGCAAACCTCAGAAACTGTGAGAAAACCGTTGCTGAGGATGTTGTTTGCTGGCTATCTTGACCCATTCCTGCCTAAGGCCAAAGACCCCTGAACTTTTTTATTTAAGCAAGCTGGTAAGTGCTGCTCCTGATTTCAATTTTCATAAAATGACTAATACTGAACCAGCCCTGTGTCTGATATGTCCAGGTGCAGAGACAATCAACGTCTTCTCTCAACTTCTGTATCTCCCACCAAGCTAAGGGATGTGGGTCTTTTCCACTTTCCCACTTATGATGGAGCAGGGGCCTTAAAGAGTCAGAGTTTAGATCAGGACGAAGCAAGAAAGGTGCTGAGGAAAAAAAGTAAGCCAACTCTTCTTTTTAAGGAATGCATTTGCATGACTGTCAGAGTGAGTACCTCCCTACACTTGGCATTTTTGCTTCACCTCAGTCCCAGCCCCATTAGGACTTGAGGAGTCTACCCTATCTGTCCTCAGCCACAGCCTGCAGACTCCAGAGTTCATCCCCACTGCTCTCCCTCTCTCCCACTCCTGCCCTTTTCTGGGCCTTGGAGAATAAAGTTCCAGGGCCTTTCCAGGGAAAAACAAGAGAAGAACTGAGAGCAACTCATCCTATCGCAAGTATCTTGAAGAACAATTAGCCTATAGGCATCCATGTTGTAGAAGAGATTAATGCACAGATAAACTCAATCGATGAAGATTCTTCCAACTGGGATGAGTTATAATCCAGTGGCCACCAGATCTACTGGTATAACTGTGTTTGTCTTCAACCATGCTTTGGTGTATCTCAGGATAAGATGGCATTCTTCTTGCATACAAACTAGTTGAAGGTAGAAATAGGGACAATTGGGCTTGGGGATAATCCATATATACCCCAAGAATAGTTTTTGTGTACAGAGATGGTAGTGACCTAAAGCCAGAAATTCTCTCTCCACAAGAGATGACATTTACTGGCTATGTTCTTGAAGATAATTCTTTCCCTTTAACCTCTGTTACCTGGATTTGGAGGGACATGCAATGCAGGATGAGTTCTGCAGGCAGCTATGAGAAGGATAAGCCTCCCTTTGAGACTAGGCTTCCTTGTTATCACTACACAGTGGGAATTACAAAGGCACTTCCCTCTTAGAGTCATTTTAAGATTCAGTGAGATAATGAATTGCTTGCTTATATCAGCACTGGGTCTAATATAAACTCCAAATTCATTATTATTGTTGTTAATACTATTCTGAAAAAGAAAGAGGCGTCTTAGGAAATAAAAGTCATGATAGATACCTAGGGGCTAATCCTAGATGGTGCCCCAGCTCTCCATGAGTGGGTAATTATTATCTTCAGGGCATTTAAGAAACAATCCGATTCAATACCTACCATGGGCTGTTTGGAGTGGGAGATCCCAGCTGGAGCATCAATTCTTGGTTGTTTTGATTGAGACACTATCAACACCTTCAGCTCTTAGCAATCTGTCCTTCAGGATTAATCCTGAACCATCGTTTTTTACCCAGTCTCTC
Source organism: Elephantulus edwardii (assembly GCF_000299155.1). Taxonomy (NCBI): domain Eukaryota; kingdom Metazoa; phylum Chordata; class Mammalia; order Macroscelidea; family Macroscelididae; genus Elephantulus; species Elephantulus edwardii. The sequence continues at coordinate 7,172,263 of NW_006399808.1, read as the reverse complement.
CTCTCTGCCCTCATGACTATTTCCCTGCCTCTTCCTTTAGAAATACTTGGAAAGCACTCCAAACCAAGCTTAGCCCTCAGAGATCTCCACATTATCTGCCTCTGGTCCGGATCATGTTCATTTCTTTTCAAAAGTGACTTCCCTGTCTTTTCAAGTCCTTGCAGGATCCTTCTCATTTCCTTCACCCCTTCCCTCCACCCACCAAACTGTGCAGACCTGTGGCTTTGCTCCTATCCATCCTCATCCCTCTGCTCCTATCCCTTTCCCCCTTGAGTCCCCATACATGTTTTACTAGTTATCCTTCTATTTTTACACTAGTGGTCTTACACAGTATTTGTCCTTTGGAGACTGAGTTAGTTCACTCAGCATAAAGCTCTCTAGTTCCTCCCAAGTTATATAGTATTTTTTTTTCTAAATCATTGCTCCTGGGTGATGCATAGTATTCCATTGTATGAATGTACCACAGTGTCTCAATCCATTTGATTGTGGTTGGACATTTGGGCTGTTTTTATGTTCTTGTGATGGTGAATAATGCTGCTATGAACATTGGTGTTTGTGTCTCAGTTCCAATTTCTTTGGGTTAATATTCCTAGTGAAATAAAAAGACGAATGGCATTGGGAAAATCTGCTATCATGGACCTCTCCAGAGTGCTGAAGGGCAACAATGTCAGTCTAGAGACAAAGGTGTGTGTAATCCAGGCCATGGTCTTTTCAGTTACTTGTTATGCTTCAGAGAGCTGGACAATGGCTATATATATATATAATTATTATTTTTTAAAGTGAGATCAGCAGGGCCTGGAAGGCAGGAACAGATTTGGAATTTTCTGATGTCCACTTCAACCTAGGTGCAGACCAGACTGTTAGGGGTACCAGGCCCATGAGCCCCTGGCCCTTGGGGTCTGAGTACCTTTACAGGGGGAGGGAGATGAAGAGAGGTCACGTATCAGTGATGAGGCCTGCTGAGGGCAAAAGGCAGCTCACATTCGTTGGAAATAAGTGAAGTATCACGAAGTTCTTGTTGAAGAAGCAACAATTGGAAAGCCCTGGTGGATGGACTGGGTCCACAAAGCCGGCCTGAGGCCTAGCACCCCGCAGGTAGCAAGCATCCCTACCAGGAAGTATCATAAAAGCCACTGAACAGCAGCCTGTTAATACAAACAGCACCAATGCCAGGTCCTAACTCCACTAGAGAAATATCCCTGCGCCCCTCGATCCCATTAACATTTCACACCTTAATGCGCCCATATTTTTGGAAAGCCAATATGAGCTGAGGAGCTTATTGGTATGCAGCTTCGGGTGGGGTGTGGGCTCCAGGGAGGGGGGCACTCAGCAGAAGGATGTAATTAAGTCTCAGAATGTTCGATATATGCCCCAAAAGGGGAGTGCTTGGGGGTATGAGAGCAAGAGCAATGGGCTTGCCTGGAAGGTCTGTGTGCTGGAAAACTTGACCGTGGCTGCGAAGTCCCACTGCAGCTACCACCTTCCCTCACCCCAAACCCCCACCTGAACAGGGCCACCCACTCACCCTTTTGGGGCCCTGATTTCACATTCCCAAGCAGACCCTATTGGTAGCTCTTCTCAGATAATATACATCATCATTTGCTCCATTAGAAAATAAATGTATGGCTATATTATGGGATTTGCATTCCATTACCTTGGTTTGCATGCCATAAAACATTTATTACACCCTTGGGCTAAAGTCTTAATAATGACTGGGTGCGAGGCACTAATGTGGTGCTGGTCTTGCTCGGGAACCAGAGATTAATGCCTTTTGATGTCACCCAGCTAATAGTCGTGCTCACCAATTTGTCCCATCAGAAGACATTACAGTCAGGCCTCATGTGGGGGCGGGGACTAGTGCTTAGCTCAAGCTAGGAGTAGAGGCTCCCCTCTCCTGCCCCTGCCCCTACCTGGTCTTGTTCAAAATGATAAGAAAGAAGTCCTGGAATTACTTCTCTTCTATTTCCCTTTCTGCTTTCATCCTCCCCCTGCCCCTCCAGCCTAAGGCAAGTATATTCTACACCCACTTCTGGCGGGGCTGGAGCTACAGAGGGGTTTAAATGCTTAATTCCTTGCTAGATAATAACAGCAACAACATCAGGGAACATGCATACACAAGGGCACTTTCTCTTGTGTGTGTGCAAACAGACACAGAAAGGGAGGGAGGGAGAGAGAGAGAAACCACGTGCTTCCTTTTCTGTTAAGGAATACTCAGGGCCTGTCTCTTCAGCCTCCTAGGAAGCCCCACAGATGGAGGCCAGCCGAGGAGTCTGGAGCCCATCTTCACCCCACAGCATGGTCCACCCTCAGTGCCTGACTCGTGAGACTGACCAGGAAGGGAACTGAGCAGGCACTTGACACTGCCACCCCCGAACCCCCATTGTCCTTGTTGGAGCAGTCCAGGCAGGTCCTGAGGGCAGGATCCCCTCATGTGTGGGTTGTTGTGATGCTCTTTGGAATCCTGGGACATGCCTCAGAGACTCAGCCTTGAGGCCAGAAATGCCCCAGCCCTCAAATCCACTTCTTTTGTTCAAAGGCTTGGCCAGGAGGAGGCAGTCTTACCTGCTCAGAGTCCAAGCCAACCATTTCTCTACTGATCCCAAAGGTTTTTTTAAACAACAGAAATCCAGTTCGTATCTAGATTTAATAATTTAAATTCTCCTAGACTGAGGAGAATTTGTACGTCACAATCTTGATATGTGCTTGGCTTCAGGCTAGGCCCCCTGGGGGCACTGAAGGAAGTTATCATGGGGCCTGCTCTGTAGAGAAGGCCTATCAAAGGTCAAAGACATGTCACGGCTGAGCAGCTCCAGAATTGAGGGAACTTGCGAGAGTTCCCAGGGTATGAGGATAAAATTCTGCTCCATTCACCCTACTTCTTACTACTCTCTGTCTCTTTCTGAGGGGCCCAGACCAAGACATCTGAGGCCACCAGTGCACCTGTCCAGTCTGCAAGACTGGAGACAGCAGAGGTGGGGTTCCTTAAAATGAGGAAGAGCTGAGGTCCTAGTGACAGGCAGATATAAGGAGCTCTGGTGGGTTAGACTGTAGCTCGTTGCCTTGCTGACTAAATGGGTGAGTACATTTGAGGCAGTTAGAATCTACCAGTGGCTCAGAAGAAGAAAGATAACAGTCTTCTCTTGTCAAGCTTCAAAAATTCCTCGGAGGTTCATTGTAAGTCAGAATTAACTCTGTGGTTATGAGTCAAGAGCTAGCTTCAGAGAAAGTCAAATGACCAAAGAGGAGTTGGACAGAGTTCTCTAAACTCTGACCAAGAGGCCTCTCCCTTCCCTATTCCTGCTGAGATGCCAATGAAGAATGTTGTTGTTAGGAGCCCACAAGTTGAGTATCATCCATGGGGACCCTATGAACAACAGCTCTGAGCCTTGTCCTATGCTGTGCCATCCTCACGGTTTCTGACACACTCAAGCCCATTGCAGCAATCACTATGTCAATCCATTTGGTTAAGACTCTTCTGCTCTTTCGCTGATCCTCCACCTTTCCAAGGAGGATGACCTTTTCAGGAATAGCCTCTTCTAGCAACATGTCTGAAGTTTGTGAGACAAAGCCTTATCATCTTTGCCTCCAACGAGCACTCTGGCTGCACATCCTCCAAGAAATATCTGTTTGTTGTTTTGGCGGTCCATGGGATAGTCAGTACTCTTATTCAACACCACAACTCAAAGGCATCAATTCTTATTCATTGTTCAGCTCTCAGATGCATAGCATTTGCTTGAAAAGATCATGATCTGAATCAGATGCACCATAGTCTCCAAACTGAAATCATTGCTCCTCAATAATTTAGAGTCCCTGGACTGTAGCCTCTCTCAGTGCAATATGTTTCCTGATGTCCTGAGCGTATTTATTACAGATCCAAGTAAGATGAAATTATTGATAGTTGCAATCTTTTCTCCTTCTGTCATGATGTTATCTATCAATCCAGTGGTGAGAATTTTCATTTTCTTGGTGTTGAGATGCAATCCATATTGAAAGCTGTAGTCTTTGATCTTCTGCAACAAGTGCTTTAAGTCCTCCTCACTTTCAGCAAGTAAGATTGTGTCATCCACATAATGAAGGTTATTGATGAGGTTTCCTCCAATCTTGCTACATTCTTCCTCATAGAGTCCAGCTTCTCAAATAATTTGCTCAGCATACAAATTGAAGAGGCATGGCTAAGGGATGGATACAACCTTGACACATTACCCTTCTTCATTTTAAACTATGTTGTTTTCTCTTGTTTTGTTTGCTCAAAAGCCTCTTGGTCTAAGTCTAGGTCTCACATGAGCACAATTAAATGTTCTGGGATTCCCAGTTGTTCCCAGCTGCTCCAAGAGAGAAAGGTGAGATGATCTGCTGTCATTAGAATTTACAACCTTGGAAAATTCCTGGAGGGTTTCTGTGAGTTGAACCAAATTGACAGCAGTGGGCTTAGACATCGCATTTTCATTGAAGATTTACTTCATTTTACACAAATTTTCTGTGATATTAGTTACATTATTTTTCTTTCTAAATTTGATTTCTACTGCTGTTGAGAATATACACAACAAAACATAGACCAGTTCCAAGTTTCTGCATGTACAATTTAGCAACGCTGATAATACTCTCCAAAATGTGTACCCATTCACACTCTTCATTCTGAATTGTTCCTTCCCCATTAGCATAAACTAACTCTTCCCTAAGGTTCCTAGCCAATCTCTCCATTTGCTGTTGTCATTTTTATTCCAAATAGATTGCTGTCAAGGGACTTCAAAGTCTACATTTATTACTGGCTAACCAAACTATATATAAACTGACTGGAAGAGATTGATATTTGTTCCCATTCCAAAGAAGGGTGACCCAACAGAGTGTGGAAACTACAGAACAGTGTCATTGATTTCACATGCAAGCAAGATTCTACTGAAGATTATCCAAAAACGATTAGAACAGCACA
>NW_006399808.1:7155714-7164622 GCF_000299155.1 Elephantulus edwardii | reverse complement strand
ACATACTTTGGACATGTTGTAAGGAGGGACGGGTCCTTGGAGAGGGACGTCATGCTTGGGAGGGGGGAGGGGGGAGGGATGGTGCAGGAGGGAAAGACCCTCTATGAGATGTATTGATTCGGTGACTGGGGTATTCAGGATGGGTGTGTCAGAGGCAGGATAGAGCGCAGGATAGAGCAGGGTTTAGGGCTGTTGTGCATAGGGTCACTATGAGTTGCAAACGACTTGACGGCACATAACAACAACAACAACCACAAAACTATTGTTTGGCTTAAGATGATCTTAGGGGATATTTTTGGTTTGAGGTATAGCAATTATCTCAGGACAATAGTTTCAAGGATTCATTCACTGTCCATGGTTCTAGAAAGTCTATGTTGTTGTTTTTTGCTGTTGAGTCAGAACCATCTTACATCTGACCCTCCAGCAGGTTTTCAGAGGCAATAAATTGCGTGGAAGAAGATTACTCATCCTTCCTCCACGGAGCAGCTGGTGAAGGCAAATCCAAGCCTCTGGGATTGTAGTGTAGCTACTTACCACCAGGCCACCTGAGCTCCCTAGAAATCTATAGTTTAGGAGAATTTGAAATTCCATTTTGTGTTTTCCACCTCTTGCTCAGGATTCTTCTGTGGAATCATTGATCAAAATGTCTAATAATAGTAGCTGGGCACCACTCAATTCTTCTAACCTTACAGGAAAGGAGGCAGTTACTCATGAAGGAAATGAATCATATATTCAATATTCTACTCCTTTTCCTGTCTTTGGAGAAAGACATCATGCTCATAAGGGTGGAGGAACAGTGCAGGAGACGAAGAGATGGGTTGATACAAGTAACTGCGCTAATAGGTGGCAGGTGTGTCAGAGATAGCAAGATTGACTCAGAATAGTGCAGGGTGCAGAGCTATTTATTGTACATAGGATCGCCGTTAGTCTCAGATGACTCAGCATGTTAATAACATCACAACTCTTATTCGTGACTTTCCTTCTTCCTCTGTTGCTCTAAGTTGTGCCTTGGATGGCCACCTTCAAACTTTTAAGACAAACTAGAAGATAGAACATAAGTATTAAACATGTTATCAGGTCAATTAACTGGAATGTCCTATCACATCATGACCTTACATTTCCATGCCAAAGAGTTAAATCTCATGAGGCTTTAAGTTGTACATAAACACCCTAACACTACTACTAACCTAGCTACTTCTTTTAAAACAGTTAAATTATCTGTCACATAACTCTTGCCAACTTTTTAAAGGCCTACAACTATGGACAACAATTATAATAATCAGACAAAATTTGTTAAATGGAGAATGAAAGCCTCTTTAACAAATGGTGTTGACAAAACTGGAAGACTATCTGTGGAAGACTCAAGCAAGACCCACACCTCTCACAATACACAAAAACCATTACCATACACAAAAACCAACTCAAACTGATTAAAGGTCCTAGGAATAAAACCAAGGAATAAAAACTTCATCAGAGAAAAGTTTGGAAGAACTTTAGAAGCCCTTCTCCATAATATGAACAGTCTTACAAGCACCTTAAAAAACCTACAACCAGGAAAAAATAAAATAGATTAATGGGACATTTTAAGTATCAAATCCCTATACACATCAAAAAACTTCTCCAACAGGGTAAAAATAAAACCCACAGACTGGGAAAACTATTTCGTAAGCTGATAAGGGACTCATATTTAAAATTTGTAGAATACTCCAACACTTCAAGAAAAAGGTAAACAACACAATTGTAAAATGAGCACAAGATATGAATAGACGCTTCAACAAAGAAGACATTTCAATGGGAAACAAACACATGAACAAATGATCTAAATCCCTAGCTCTCAGAGAGATGCAAATAAAAACAACCATGAGCTATCATCTCACTACAGTAACAACAGCAAAATTCAACAGAACAGCAAACAAGTGCTAGAGAGATTGGAACCCTTATTCACTGTTGATGGGAGTGTAAAATAGTGCAACCATGATGAAAGATTCGAGTATGGTGCCTTCTCAAAAACCTGGAAATGTATCATTTGGCCCAGCAATTCCACTACTTTATATAACCTAAAGAAACCAGAGCTACCACTCAAACAGATATGTGCACACTGATGTTTATTGCTGCCTTATTCACAATAACAAAGCGATGAAAGCAACCCAAGTGCCTATCAACAAATGAATAGGTAGAAAACTACAGTATAGTCATATGATAGAATACTATGCAGCACCGAAAAACAAAGAACTAATAAAATATTACAAAACATGGGTGACCCTGGAGGACATTATCCTGAGTGAAATGTCTCAGTCACAAAAAGACAAACACTGCAAAACACCACTGTTATAAAATAGGACTGACATGGGAGTTGGGGGGAAACTAAGAAAAGAGGGGATAAATAATGAACACTGCATTGGAACAGATGAAGGAAAGAACTATTTAAAAGGAATATATGATTAGCCATTATTTGTATGACAACAGTCCAGAGTAAGAGGTACATAGCAAAGTGGACTGGGTGAAGAGATGGAGGGGAGGGAGGAAATTATTCAACAATGAATGAATATATTTTAAAAAAATGAATGGGAGGGTAGGGAAGGAAATGTGCAATAATGAATGAATGAACATCCAACTTTTCTGTGAACTTCGTTAAAATGAAAGTAAAAATAATTATAATAATCAGCTGTGCAATGCTAACCTTCCTTTGCCCCCTCTCTTCTGCCCCTATTGTTGTTAGATGCCATTAGGTTGACACAGACTCATAGCGTTGCTATGAACAACTGATCTGAAGTTTGTCTTATCCTATATCTTCACAATCTTTGTCACACAGAAATCCACGGTGGCAATCACTATGGCAGTCCACCTTGGTGAGGGTCTTCTTCATTTTCTCTGACCCTTCACCTCTCTTGGCATGATGTCTTTTTCTAAGTATGTTTCTACTGAGAATATGTACAAAGTAATTGAGACTAAATTTCACCATCCTTGTTTCTAAAGAGCACTCTGGTTGCACTTCCTTCAAGATAGATTTGTTTGTTCTTTTGGAAGCCCATTGTATATCCAATGCTCTTCACCAACACCATAATTCAAAGGCATTGATTCTTCTTTGACTTTCCCTAATCATCATGCAACTTTCAGATGCATAGGAGGCAACTGAAAAGATCATGGCTTGATTAAGGCACATCTTTGTCCAAGACATAAACAAAGATATGTACACCTATTCACAATAGCAAGAAAGTAGAAACAATGCAAATATCCATCAGCAAACAAATCGAAAAACTGGTATAGTCACACAATGGAATACTATGCAGCACTAAAGAACGACGAAGTATTAGTAAAATATAACATAAAATGAGATTGTCTAGAGATCATTATATTGAGTGAAATAGCTTAGTCACAAAAAGACAAACATTCTTAAGACCACTATTATGAAAATAGAAGGAGGGGAGGGGAAGAATAGAAACAGAATGGGTAAGGGTAAACAAAGAACATCATAAGGACCAAGACAGGGGAGGATCAACATGGAAAAATAGAAATAAAGACAATACTACTATTACAATTAGCAAATAGGAACCATATTTTGTTCTGTTGTTTTGTTTTGTACCTTCAAATTGGAACCAACCCATAGCTGACCCTCCTGTAGGTTTTCAGAGGCAGTTACTCACGTGGAGGAGACTGTCTATCCTTCTCCCATGGAGCAGCTGGTGGATTTGAACTGTGTGCTTACGGGATTACAGCACAGCTTCCGCAGAGTTGGAACTAACCCATAGCTGATCCTCTGGAGGGTTTTTAGAGGCAGTTAATTGTACAGGAGGAGATTGCCTATCTATCTATCTATCTATCTATCTATCTATCTATCTATCATCTATCTATCTATCTATCTATCTATCTATCTATCTATCTATCTATCTATATCTATCATCAAAGTTGTTATAAGTGCCATTAGATTGACTACTGAGTTGTTTATAGTTACACTATGAACAATAGCTCTGAACCTGCCCTACCCTGAGCCATTCTCAGTCTCTAACACAGTCACTGTGTCAATCCATCTCTTTCAGGGTCTTCCTCTCCTGAGCTGATCCTCCAAGGGCTAAACTCTCCTGGTAATTTGCCCAAAATATGTGAGACAGTTTCAAAAGCCTTGCCTCCAAGGAGCAACCTGTTTAAAAGGGAAAGAGGAGAAGGGGGTGAAAGAAGGAAGAGGAAATCATTAGGACATCAGAGATTAGTGGGTGAATGGGGGTGAAGAAATAGGTAAAATTCAATGTGGGTTTGAGATGAGGAAATAAAGGTAATAATAGATCAATAGCAATTAGTTATATAAAATATAATATACAGAAATTATTGTATAAAATAAAATGTACATGAATGGAACAATGCATATGAATGTATAAAAGTGAATATTAGTATAAAGAAATAATAAGAAATGAAAATGGTAAAAATTATTTTCAATGAATAAATAATTCACTGTATATATAAAATTCTATTATTTGGTCTCCAGTCTCATTTCTGTCACCAAGGCCACATTTTCCAACTACCAGTCTTTTATTTCCAACTTTTGTATTTTAGTCATCAATTATTATTAATGAATCTTATTGTATGTTTACTCAATTTTGGACTGCAAAAGTTGATAGAAATTCTCAATTTCTTCATCTTTTACTTCCATAGTTGGTGTATAAATTTGAATAATAGTTGTATTAACAAGACTGTTCTATCTCTCATAGCATTGTGCTTCAGTATGGATCTTGAGATGCTCTTTTTGACAATAAAATGCCACATAATTCCTCTTCAGTTTGTCATTTCCAGCATAGTAGGTCATGTGATTGTTTTGACTCAAAATGGCCAATACTGGTCCGTCTTCACTCATTAATGTGTAGAATACTTATATGCATTCCATTTAATTTTTTGACAGCTTCCAATTTTCCTAGATTTATACTTATTACATTTAATTTGGGTTCTGTGCTTCATTGACTATACAAAGGCTTTTAACTGTGTGGATCACAACAAGTTGTGGCTGACTCTAAGAAGAATGGGAATCCCAGAACATTTGATTGTGCTAATGCAAAACCTATACTTGGACCAAGAGGCAGTCGTCAGAACAGAGCAAGGAGACACTACATGGTTCAAAATCAAGAAGGGGGTCTGTCAGGGATGTATTTTGTCTCCATACCTTTTTTTTTTCCTTTTTAAAAAATTTTATTTTATTAATTTTAATGAACATTTACAGAGATTTTGGATTTCCATTCATTCATTGTTGCACTATTTCTCTACCCCCCAGTTCATTCCTCTCTTTTTTTTTTCCTTGAAAGTCTGTTTTAATTGTCACATTGACACAGTGCTTGTCAAAACCAGTTCTGATTAATCTTCATTATCATTGTGTTCTTTGCCATTCCCTGTCACTCCCCCCTGAGAGAGATTTCACCCTGATTCATAAGGAAAAGGGGAAGGTGTATTCTCTTAGCTACTTCTTGCTGAAAATGGACGCTGTAGGTTTCAGGGTGAAGATCTCTCACTAATCTAAAGGGCCCCTTTGGCAGTAGGAAACACATAGACTATTATGGAGATTGATTTTGGAATTTAGAAGCACTGTTATCAATTGTGCCTAGCCATACATGTTCATATCCTTGAAGATGCATCATGGAACTGTTGCAGCCTAGAAGACACAAATTTAACTAACAAGTTAAAAGTACATGAGTCAAAAATTAAAAGCAATAATATTCCTTTTCCATCTGTATGCAGAACAGATCATCCGAGACGCTGGCCTGTACGAGGAGGAATGTGACTCAGGATTGGAGGAAGATTCATCAACAACCTGCATTATGCGGATGACACAATCCTGAATGCTGAAACTGAGGAGGACCTGAAGCGCTTGCTGCAGAAGGTCTAGGACTGCAGCCTTCAATATGGATTGAAGCTTAACATCAAGAAAACAAAGATTCTCACCACTGGGCCAAATGGCAGCATTAGTATGGATGGTGAAGAGATTGAGATAGTTAACAGTTTTAGTTTACTTGGCTCCACAGTCAACACTTTTGATAACAGCAACAAGGAAATCAAGAGGCGAATTGCATTGGGAAAGTCAGCTGTGAGGAACCTCTGAAGAGTACTTACTGAAGAGCAACAACGTCAGGCTGGAGACTAAGGTGTGCCTGATCCGGGCTCTAGTCTTTGCAATTACGTGCTATGCATCGGAGAGTTGGACAAAGAATAGGGATGATAGAAAGAGAATTGATGCCTTTGAGCTGTGGTGCTGGAGAAGAGTGTTGAATATACCATGGACTGCTAGGAGAACAAACAGGATAGTCCTGGAGAGGGTGAAGCCAGAATGCTCCTTGGAGTCAAGGATTCTGAAGCTTCATCTGACATACTTTGGGCATGTTGCAAGGAGGGACTGGTCCTTGGAGAGTGCATCATGTTTGGGAGAGTGGAGAGACGGTGCAGGAGAGGAAGACCCTCGATGAGATGGATCGATTCTGTGAGTGGAATGGTGGAAATGAGTGTGTTTGAGATGGTGAGGTTGGCACAGGATAGAACGGCATTTAGGGCTCTTGTACATAGGGCCGCTATGAGTCGCAAGTGACTGGATGGCACATAACAACAACGTTTAATTTTCCAATTATTAATGAACATTTGCTGTTGTTTCTTCTCATGTTGAATCTTTACACATTAGCAAATGAAGGGTCTTTACTGGGTGGGAGCTTTGCTCCATCCACATTATTATGGTAGATTTTATTTAAAGGAGGCAACTCTTCCCCAGTCTTATTTTGTTTCCTTTCCGACTGAGAAGCTCATCCTCCAGTACTATGTCCAGAAATGTTTTTTGTTGTCCAATAGGTTTTCAAAGGCCTATTATTTCAGAAGTGGATGGTCAGGCCTGCTTTTTAGTCTGTCAGCTCCACGGAAAAGCAGCTCTAAATTAACTGTGCCTAGTAACCACTAATAAACTGTGGTCATTGTACATTTGCCTTTTCTCCTCATTTTATACACACAACCTCCTACAATAATTATGCTTTTGTGATTGGCTACCCTGACTCAGCATAATGTCCTCAAGCTCCCTCTACACTGTGGTATATTATCAAGACTTCACTTCGTTTTTGTTGTTATTTTTTATTTTTTTTTATTATACTAGTTTATTCACAAAATTTGAATACATTGTTTTTTTTTGTTTTTTGGTTTTTTTTTTGACTGAGTACAGTGTACTTTATTGATGGTACATGACAAGATGGGCTCGCTAAGCCCCTCCCCTTTCTCAGGGGGATTTGATGGAAACTTGTGTCAAGGGTGTGAGACTCTCAGTGTGTGGGAGGATCAAGGTGGGGCAAGGACTCCCCAGCAGCTGAGGGCCTCTCTCTCTTCTAGTGCTATTGCTGGGGCTGGTGGTCCAAGGGGATCTTATTCTTTGGAGGCCATGTGAATCATCAGGTTGACCACCCAGTTGCTGTAGCCAAATTCATTTTCATACCAGGAAATGAGTTTGACAAAGTGGTCATTCAAGGCAATGCCAGCCCCAGCATCAAAGGTGGAAGAAAGTCACAGGAGACAACCTGGTCTTCAATGTATCCCAGGATGCCCTTGAGGGGCCCTTCTGATGCCTGCTTTACTACTTTCTTGATGTCATCATATTTGGCAGCTTTCTCCAGACGGCAGGTCAGGTCCACAACTGACACATTGGGGGTGGGGACATGGAAAGTCATGCCGGTAAGTTTCCCATTCAGTTCAGGGATGACCTTGCCCACGGCCTTGGCAGTGCCAGTAGATGCAGGGATGATGTTCTGGGCAGCTCCACAGCCATCATGCCACAGCTTTCTAGAGGGGCCATCCACAGTCTTCTGGGTGGCAGTGATGGCCTGAACTGTGGTCATGAGTCCCTCTACAATGCCGAAGTTATCATGAATGACCTTGGACAGGGGAGCCAAGCAGTTGGTGGTGCAGGAGGCATTGCTGACAATCTTGAGAGAGTTGTCATACTTTTCATGGTTCATGCCCATCACAAACATGGGGGCATTGGCAGAAGGAGCAGAGATGATTACCCGTTTGGCACCACCCTTCAAGTGAGCCCCAGCCTTCTCCAAGGTTGTGAAGACACCAGTGGACTCCACAACATACTCAACACCAGTATCACCCCACTTGATGTTGGCGGGATCTCGCTCCTGGAAGATAGTGATAACTCTCCCATTGATGACCAGCTTCCCATTCTCAGCCTTGACAGTGCTGTTGAACTTGCCATGGGTGGAATCATATAGGAACATATAGACCATGTAGTTGAGGTCAATGAAGGGATCATTGATGGCGACAATATCCACTTTGCTAGGGTGAAAAGCAGCCCTGGTGACCAGGCACCCAATATGGCCAAATCCGTTTACTCAGACCTTCACCATCGTGTCTCAGGGATGTGGCTGAGGCTGCACAAGAAGAGAGGGTAATCTGGATCGAAGAGAAGCAGAGAGCCGAATACATTGTTTTTAAGAACAGTCTTCTAATTTCCCTGGGCCCCTCGATTTGGTGAGTATCAAATTGAAAACTTCCATAATTAATCCCCCTCCCCTTGCACATCCTCATTCTTCTGCTTCCGCCATCCCTCCCCTCAACCTCGGATCATTATACTAATCCTACAATAATGGTTTTATACAATATTTGTCCTTGTGGGACAGAGTTCACTCAGCTTAACGCTCTCCAGTCCCTCCCATGTTCACTTCTTATGCTGAGTTGTTGTTGTTATGTGCCGTCGAGTCGCTTGCGACTCATAGCGACCCTATGTACAACAGCCCTAAACTACGCTCTGTCCTGTGCCAATTGCACCATCTCTGATACTCCCATCCCAATTATCCCACTCACTGAATCAATCCACCTCATAGAGGGCCTTCCTCTCCTGCGCTGTCCCTCCACCCTCCCAAGCATGATGTCCCTCTCCAAGGACCGGTCTCTCCTC
>NW_006399808.1:7151504-7155001 GCF_000299155.1 Elephantulus edwardii | reverse complement strand
GAATCATGCAGTGTTCCCTTGCTCTGTTCTGATGACTGCCTCCTGGTCCAAGTATAAGTTTCGCATTAGAACGATCTAGTGTTCTGGGATTCCCATTCTTCTCAGAGTCAGCCATAGTTTGTTATGATCAACACAGTCAAATGTCTTTGCATAGTCAATGAAACACAGTAGTATAAATTTAGTTTATCCATTAATCTGCTGATAAGCCTTTGGAACTGGGTTGGGTTTTGTTTTATTTGCTATTTAGCCAGAGATGAGCAAGTTAAGAGTTTTCTCCCTAGAACTTAGACTGCATAGGATCCAACTGGTGTCATGTACTACAGCAAATGTTACAGCAAAGCTTGCCGACTCAAACACAGGATTGAATGTGTCCTCTCAATTTCCTTTGTTACCTTGTTATCCAAGTCTTCACTCTTCTCTTGCTGTAGGATGTAAATAAACATCAAATTTTGCCTTAATCTTTGCTCTAACTCACTGGAGGAATCAATGCAAGCCAGCATTTCTTCAAGACCCTACTCTGAGAGCTACACAGCTCTGAGCAGACCACTAATGAACTCCATGACCATTCTCAGCTGCCCTACACTCACTCAGTCTTGTTTCCCTGGATCTTCACTACTTGAGGCTCCAAGAACAACAACAACAACAACAATAATAGTTATTATTATTATTATTATTATTATTATTATTATTATTATTATTATTTGGTTCCTGGAAGAAATTCTGACTTACAGCAGAAGAAATCACTTTTCAAAGGTCTAAAAGCATCGCAAATAAAATATCATGGCAACACCTTGTGTCCAACCATAGATGTCCCAGAAATGTGTTGTGAACAAGTGGTGATCAGGAGCAGAGGTCAAAGTGAAAGTGGCATAGTCCACAGAGGGCTGTGGTCATGCTTCTCTACAGTGGAAAAAGGAGTAGTCTCCTCTCCTGTGATTTACAGCTTCTGGGGAGAACCCCTGGCGGATCAGGAGTTAGTTCTGACTTGACAACAATGACTTTGACCTTGACTTATTTTTTTAAATTAATTTTAATGAAAGTTTACAGAGACTTATGGTTTCCATTGTAGCACTTTTCCCTCTGACCCCCCAATTTACTCTTCTCCTTGAAAAATCCCACCCCCAAGTCCACTTCACTGTGCAGCCTTTATTCTGGATTCCTGTCATGACAATACTACACAATCATATATCCCTTTTAAACAGTTCTCTCCCTCATCTGGTTTAATGCAGTATCTTTCTCAGTCTTCCCTTAACCCTGATGTCAGTCCTGTTTTATAACAGTAGCAATATGCAGCATTTGTCCTTTTGTGACTGAGGTATTTCACTCAGCATAATATCCTCCAGGATCAACCATTTTGTTCTTTTTTTTATCACCATTTTGTATAATATTGCATGAGTTCCTTGTTTTTCAATGCTGCATAGTATTCCATTGTATGAATATACTTGAGTTTCTCTATCCATTCATTTGTTGATGAATACTTGGGTTGTTTCCAGCTCTTTGCTATTGTGAACAAAGCCGCGATAAACATGGGCGTGCATATGTCTGCTTGGGTGGCAGTTATGGTTTCTTTAGGGTAAATTCCCAATAGTGGAATTGCTGAGTCAAATGGTATTTCTATTTGCAACTTTTTGAGAAAGCACCATACTGCCTTGCATAGTGGCTGCACCATTTTACACTCCCATCAACAGTGAATAAGGGTTCCAGTTTCTCCACAACCTTGCCAGCATTTGATGTTTGCTGTTCTGCTAAATTTTACTGTTCTTACAGGGTGAGATGGTATCTCATAGTTATTTTGATTTGCATCTCTCTTAGAACTGGGGATTTTGAACATTTCTTCATATTCTTCTTGGCCATCTGAATGTCTTTGGTGAAGTGTCTGTGTTCATATTCTGTGCCCATTTTTCAATTGGGTTATTTACCTGTATCTTCTTGTGGTGCTTGAGTATTTTATAAATTCTAGATATAAGCCCCTTGTCTGACATTTCATTACCAAATATTTTTTCCCCAATCTGTGGCTTCCCTCTTTACCCTGGTGGAGAAGTTTTTGATGTGTATAGGGATTTGATTCTTAGAAGGTCCCATTCATTTACTTTATCCTCTCCTGGTTATAGATTTTTCCAGGATGTTTGGAAGACTGTTTATGTTGTGGACTAGGACTTCTAGAGTTCTTCCAAGGAGAAGTGGAGAAATATCCCTTGCTCATGAATAGGAAGACTCAATATTGTTAAAATGATGATGCTACCAAAGGCAATTTACACTTTCAATGCTATCCCATTACAAATACCAATTCCATTCTTTAACGAGATGGAAAAGGCAATCTCCAGTTTCGTTTGGAATGGAAAGTGTCCCAGAATAAGCAAAGCACTCCTTAAAAAGAGAAACAAGGTAGGAGGCATCTCACTCCCTGATTTCAAATCCTACTACAGTGCCGTGGTGATCAAGACAGCATGGTACTGGTACAATGACAGACACATTGATTAATGAAATAGAATTGAGAATCCAGAAATCAGTCCATCCACCTATGGTCAACTGATTTTTGACGAGGAGATGTAATCAGTTAAGTGGGGAAACGACAGTCTTTTTAACAAATGGTGCTGGCAAAATTGGAAAACTATCTGCAGAAAACTCAAGCAAGGTCCACACCTCACTCCATATACAAAAATCAATTCAAAGTGGATTATGGACCTAGGACTAAAACCAAGGACTATAAACTTCATTAAAGACTGACTTTTTTTTACAAAAACAGAAATTGAGGTGAAGAGGGACTGAGTAGGATGCTGCCCTGGCCGCCACCACCACAGCCGTGGGGGAGTGGGGGGGGGGACTTGGTCTGGGGCTACAAGTTCCGCGGGAAATAAACGATCATCTCCCCAGCCCACCATGGCTGATGAAATTGATTTCACAACTGGAGATGCTGGGGCTTCCAGCACTTACCTATAGAGTGCTCCGCAAAAAGGGCTTTGTGGTGCTCAAAGGACGGCCATGCAAAATAGTGGAGATGTCAACTTCCAAAAAGGGAAAGCACAACCATGCTAAGAACTGAAGCTTTCTTGAATCCAAGTGAGGTTCACCTTGTTGGAATTGATATTTTTACTGTCAAAAAATATGAAGATATTTGCTCATCTACTCATAATATGGATGTTTCAAATATTAAGAGAAATGATAATCAACTAAGTACTAATTTCTTTTAGAGAACCAAGTGTTTCTTCAAGGTATGGATGGTGAAGAGAGTGAGATTGTTAAAAACTTTAGTCTGCTTGGCTCCACGGTCAACACTCCTGGCACCAGTAGCCAGAATGAAAAACTGTATTGCGATAGGAAAGTCTAATGTTAAGGACCTCTCCAGGGTACTAAAGAGCAGTGGTGTCAGTCTAGAGACTAAGGTGAGTCTGATACAGGCTATGGTCTTTGAAATCACTTGTTATGCATCAGAGAGTTGGACAATGACTAGGGAGGATAGAAGGAGAATTGATGCCTTTGAGCTGTGGTGCTGGAGA
>NW_006399808.1:7104039-7149845 GCF_000299155.1 Elephantulus edwardii | reverse complement strand
GAGGATTGATGACTTTGAGGTGTGGTGCTGGAGAAGAGTGTTGAATATACCATGGACTGCTAGGAGAACAAACAGGTTTGTCCTGGATAGAGTGAAGCCAGAGTGTTCCCTGGAGTCAAGGATTCTGAAGCTTCGTCTGACATATTTTGGACATGTTGCAAGGAGGGGACTGGTCCTTGGAGAGGGACATCTTGTTTGGCAGAGTGGAGGGGAGGCGAAGGAGAGGAAGACCTTTGGTGAGATGGATCGATTCTGTGACTGAAGTGGTGGGAATAAGTGCGTTTGAGATGGCTAGGTTGGCACAGGATAGAACAGCATTTAGAGCTCTTGTTATATAGGGTCGCTATGAGTCGCAAGCGACTTGATGCCACATAACAACAACAGCAACAAAAATCTAAAAAAAAAGAAAAGGAATGGCATAAAAAAATGGGAACTTAGTGTTCCTCAGAGCCAGTAGCTACATGTTTTAACGCAATAAATTCTGTGTTTAATAAAATTACTATTTTGTCTCTTGGAAAATAATAAAAATTTAGATGGCTACTTTCAGAATATCTTCTTTCTCACTTATCTGAGACACCCAAGACACTATTAGAATTTATATTGCCACCAACAAAGTTTCTCTATTATTGGATATAATAAGGATTTTGTTTTCTTAAGTAGTAAAATAAACTGAAAACCATGGGGGGGGGGAAAGAAGAGAGACTGAGTAAGGAGAGTCAGCCCAGTCAAACAAGGGGAACGGCAAAGATATAGAGGCAACGTGGAGGGAGGATGGGTGTGGTGAAAGGAAAGATTAATATGAAAGGTTGGGGGTCAGCCCAAGAAACACTGTCCTTTGTGAGTTTCAAATGTGATAAAGAGAGAAAGATCTTTGTGCTGCAGTGCAAAGAGGCGTCATTTGGCTGGGTTGGAGCAGCTGAGAGTGGAAGAAAGCGGCCCTGGTTGACAACTCTATTGGCTCAGGAATGGCAGCCTGGGGCAGCAGATGGGAAAAAGGAATGGAGAAAACAGTAGAGGACCGAGAAGAATTAGGCCTGTGGGAGTGGCTGGCTGTGAGGCTGCGGTTCTTAGTAGGGTTGAGAGTGGATATGGTTGTTACAGTGCTGATATATGGGAGTAGGTGAATGAAGAACTCGGGATCTAGATCCTGCAGTGTGCAGAAGTTATTGTTCTGTCCTGTCAAGTCTTTTGTTTCACATAGTGACCCCATGTATAACAGCTCTGAATCCTGCCCTATCTTGAGCCAGTATCACTGACTCCAACACATCTAATCCCATTGCCCTAGTTATGTGTCGATCCATCTTATCCAGGGTCTTCCTCTCCTACACTGTCCCTTCCACCCTTCCAAGCACAGTGTCCTTCTCCAAGGACTGGTTCCTTCTGACCATGTACCCAAAATATGTGAGATGATGATTTTAAATCCCAGCCTACATCACAACAAGATAAAATTAAACAATCCAATTGAAAAATGAGCACAGAATATGAACAGACACTTCACCAAAGAAGACATTCAGATGGACAACAAACACATGAAGAAAGGTTCAAAATCACTAGCACTAAGAGAGATATAAATCAAAACAACTATGAGATATCATCTCACCCCAGTCAGAATAGCAAAATTTAACAGAACAGTAAGCAACAAATGCTGGCGAGGTTGTGGAGAAACTGGAACCCTTATTCACTGTTGATGGGAGTGTAAAATGGTCCAGCCACTATGGAAGGCTGTATGGCACTTTCTCAAAAAGTTGCAAATAGAGATACCATTCATTTGACCCAGCAATCCCACTACTGGGAATATACCCCAAAGAAACCATAACTGCTACCCAAGCAGATATATGCACACCCATATTTATCATGGCTTTGTTCACAATAGCAAAGAGTTGGAAACAACCTAAGTGCCCATCAACAAATGAATGGATAGAGAAGCTCTGGTATATTCACACAGTGGAATACTATGCAGCATTGAAAAACAAGGAACTCATGCAATATTATACAAAATGGTTGACCCTGGAAGATATTATGCTGAGTGAAATACCTCAGTCACAAAAGGACAAATATTGCATAGTGCCACAGTTGTAAAACAGGACTGACAATGGGTTTGGGGGAGACTGAGAAAGATGGGATAAATAATGTATATACTGCATTGAAACAGATGAGGGAGAAAACTGTTTGAAAGATATGTGTGATTAGGTATTATTGTTATGACAGGAGTCCAGAGCGAAGGCTGCATTGTGGAGTGGACCTGGGGGGAGGGATTGTATAACAATGAAAGAATTTTTCTTTCACTTTTCAAGGAGAAGAATGAACTGGGGGAAGGGGTGGGCAGGGAGAAAAATGCAACAATGAATGAATTGAAATAAAAAGAAAAAATCCTAACCTACAAGGAGAAACTTGGTTTTACCCTCTCCAATACACAACTATTTGCTCTCCAGGCAGTCTATGGTATGTATGTTCAATACTCTTCTCCAGCACCATAACTCAAAGGCATCAATTCTTCTTTTGTCATCCTTAGTCACTGTCCAGCTCTCTGATACATAACATGTAATTGCAAAGACCCTAGCCCGGATCAGGTGCACTCTAGTCTGTAGACTGATGTCACTGCTCTTCAGCACTCTGGAGAGGTTCCTGACAGTAGACTTTCCCAGTGAAATTCATCTTTTGATTCCCTGACTGCTGGTACCAAAAGTGTTGTCCAGACAACTTCCTAAAATTCTACCTGGATATCCATCTAAGTCATTGTGTACTCTACAAGCCTAGAGGGCACAACCCACTAATATAATGATGTTAATAGCATGACCAACAGCCACCAGGGAAGTCTTTGTTTGACTGTTAAGACCCATTGTTTTTGTTGTTAGGTGCCATAGGTAGGTGACTCATAGACCCTATGAATGAAAGTCCTTGACACTTGCGTGACTTTCATCCTCTCTCCAGGTTCATAGGGTTTCCAGAGGCAAGCTATTTACAGAAGTGGATGCCACTCTTGCTTCCAAGCTTGTTTTAACTGGGGAGCCCCATCAAACACTGTACACCATGGGTAACCATTATCACATTTGACACATCGATGTCACAGTGTTCAGCTTCACAGCAACCACGAGTTACCTCTGTATAACAAGTGGACACACCAGGGCTATATGACCTACAAGAATGTTTGACCAAAAACAATTAAGAACTGGCCTGAGGGCCGTGGATTAGAGCCACCCACTTTTGGCTTGGTAGCATTGCTTTCGGTCCACTGGGCCAGCTTGTCTCTTTCTGTGTTGTTAAGTGCTGTGGAGTTGTAGGCGACTCATAGCGATCCTATGAACAAAAGTCCTTGACACTTGCGTGACTTTCATCCTTTCTCCAGGTTCATGGGGTTTCCAGAGGCAAGCTATTTATGGAAGTGGATGCCACTCCTGCTTCCAAGCTTGTTTTAATCATGGAGTTCCACCAAACACTGTCCACCATGGGTAACCATTATCTCATTTGATACATGAATGTCATCGTGTTCAGCTTCACAGCAACCACAAGTTACCTCTGTATGGCAAGTGGACACACCAGGACTATACAACCTACAAGAATATTTGACCAAAACCAATTAAGAGCTGGCCAGAGGGCCACGGAATAGAGCCACCCACCTTTGGTTTGATAGCATCACTTTTGGTCCACTGGGCCAGCCGGGCTAAGATCCAGGAGCAAATTTATTTCTAACTTCCATATCTAAATCTAGTTCTGCTTAACATATAATCATAGAATTTCTTTTTCATGATTGTATATATGTGCACTGATTTTCTAGGAATGCACCTCTTGTGACATTGAGAAGGAAATAATTCTCTGTTTTACCCAGAGCTTCACCAAGAGGTGTCCATCATTTCAGAAACTGCTACTTCTGCAGGTTGGCCACTGGTGGCCTTCAAGCCACTCCACAGCAGGGACATTGCCAGCCATTGGGCGGCTTCAGGTTCCAGTGCAAGCATTAAACATCTTCATTGTGCCTGAGCATTTGCATATTGAAATGTATATTATTTTATTATAACTCACTTCCCTTTGGCTTTTCCTTTATATTTCAGTAGGGTCAATATATTGATTTTTTCTGAAATTATGTGGACAAGTTGCTTATATTATCACTGCTTTCCATTGTAGGGTAGTAAATGGAGCATGACAAACTTCGTAATAAAAAGAGATTGTGAGTGTGATGGACTGAGAGCCATGGAGGGGAGGATTCCAGCTTCAGTACTTTCTCCAGAAAAGCTTCTAATCACCAACATCCCCAATGCACATGTTAGCAAATGCATGCACGCCCCCTACATACACACATCACACACACACACACACACACACACACTCCTCAGTTGTCTGAAATCTGTTTTCCCCCTTTCTAAATGAAATACTTATTTCCTATCTTTTAAATCATTTTTATGTCACAAACAAATATAAGTTTTGTCACAATATACATGCAAGTTCTCCAAAGGCAGCCACCAAGGAGTGTGGCTCCTCTGAACAAGGCCTAGGAAGGGGCACTAACTCAGCTTGCTGACTTGAAAGACAAGTGCTTACATTGACACTGCAATAAAGTCCAGGAAACTCCCTGTACTTCGCTTGAGAGAATGGGGTGACATAAAGAGTGACAAGTCTCTAGAACAGAAATTCACCAAAATGAAGAGCAATTAGGGAGAAATTATAGAAAAACTAATGAACCACCCAAAGACTAGGATAATTTAAAAGCAATTTATTGAAAAATCCAGAAATGATTCATCTTGTTGTTGTTGTTTTGTACCCTCAAGTTGACTAACTCATAGCAGCCCTATGAACCATGATCTGGACCTTGACACCCTTACTGTCTCCTGCGTCAACCCTCCATCTTTCCAACCGCGATGAATCTTAAAAGTTGAAAAATAATCTATTGCCATGAAATGTTGGATTCAAAGCAATTTCTGCAGGCAAAGAGACATCCTTTTTAGATAAGAAACTTACCCAAATGAATGAATGGAAATCCAAAATCTCTGTAAACATTCACTAAAATTAATAAAATAAAATTTTAAAAAAAAAGAAGAAAACAGAGGCCTCAGGACAAAAATTAGTGTTTACTAAAAAGGCAGGGGAGACATCTTTCTTTTGCTAAATATAATTTCTGTAAATATCAGGCTGATTGGAAAAGAACTCAGACCAGGCAGTGCATTTTAATTCCCTGTTACTACTGGACCAATTGGCAGCATCAGGATGGATGGTGAAGAGATTGAGATTGTACACAGCTTTAGTTTGCTTGGCTCCACAGTCAACACTCTTGGCACCAGTAGCCAGGAAATTAAAAGGTGCATTGCCATGGGAAAGTCTGCTGTTAGGGACCTCTCCAAAGTACTGAAGAGCAATGGTGTCTCTCTGGAGACTAAGGTGCGTCTGATACAGGCCATGGTCTTCACAATCACTTGTTATGCATCAGAGAATTGGACAATGACCAAGGAGGATAGAAGGAGAATTGATGCCTTTGAGCTGTGGTGCTGGAGAAGAGTATTGAGAATACCATGAACTGCTAGGAAAACAAACAGATTCATCCTAGAAAGGGTTAAACCGGGTGGCTCCTTGGAGGCAAGGATTCTGAGGCTCCGTCTAACATACTTTGGACATGTTGTGAGGAGAGACCAGTCCTTTGAGAGGGACATCATGCTTGGGAGGGTGGAGGGACAGCGCAGGAGGGGAGGCCCTCTATGAGGTGGACTGATTCAGTGAGTGGGATAATTGGGATGGGAGTATCAGAGACGGTGCGACTGGCACAGGACAGAGCAGAGTTTATGGCTGTTGTACATAGGGTCGCTATGAGTCGCAGGTGACTCCACGGCACATAACAACAACAACAACAACCACCTCAGTATTGTACTGCACCCAATGTTAAAAAGGAAATCATTCTTAATGTGTAAAGAAACAAACAGAACAAAATATAAATGTCATTCTTTCTAAAAAAAAAAAAAAAAGAAAAGCTTACCCAAACACAGAAAACAGGGTTTGAATTAGTTAATGGATGATAGTGCCATAAAGGTGAACTTGGCTACTCTGGATATAGGTACCATAGTTGCAACAATTCTGGGGAGACATCCCAAGGCAGATCCCTTGAGTCCTAACCCCAGGCAGACAGTGGGCCTAGGGTTGGAAGGGATGAGTCTTTCCTGGGCTCTTCAGTAACTTTCAGGAGTCCTTCAAATGGATTCAGTGAAGCACTTCTCTTTTTAAAGAGAGATTAAAAAAAAAAAAAAAGACAGATCAGACACAGTGAAGTTTTGGGAAAAGAATGTTTTACTGTCTATTTATGTATTTAATTGTGGGGACAAACATGGAAAAAAAAAACAAACCCAATGGGGAAACAGAGGGTGCCAGAACTCCTACGATGTTCTCGATTCAGATTGCCTGGCCTTATGGTCTAGCCTTAACACTTAGTAGCTGGTGGCTGTAGGTAAGTTACTTACACCTACTGCCCTTTAAAAAGAGGCTTTGGAAACACAAGAAAGGAGTTTGGGGAAACTTGTATGTGTCCCCTACCTACCCAGGGCAATGAAGACAAGAGAGCACAGGAGTCCTGGTTCTGGTTCTAAATCTATGTTTAGGGAAGTAAGTGCACCATTTGTTGTTGTGTACCACTCAGAAGGAACTGACCCATAACTGTCCCTCCAGCATGTTTTCAGAGGCAGTGAATCACTTGGTAGGAGACTGTCAATCTTTATTCCAAGGAGCGCTGGTAGATTAGAACTTGGAACATTTGGTTGGTAGTGCAACTCCTTAATCCACCAGAGCTCCTAGTGCACTAAAAGTGGTAATTAGCATCTTGGTCCCTAAATTCAGCTCAGTAAGGGACAAGGAGTGACTGTACCACTTTGTATCCTGTGCTTCACATTTTGTTGAGAGAACGTTGTGCTCAGAAGGGATACGCTCTCTAGGCCACGAATAACAAATAGGTTTTGTCACCAGGGCTTGCTAATGATAGCTTGTAGCATCCTACTGACAGAGATTTTGAATCTGTATCTGAATAAAATGGCAAAGGTGCCAAGATCAATTAGTGACGTCTGCTGAGAACAGGGAAAAAGAAGTGCTGGGACTGACTGGTGAAGAAGATGCTCAGTGGGTCCCAATTAGCTGGTCCCTATGAAGTTCCACCAATGTCAAGGGGAAACACCAGAGAGTGCAGCCTAGTGCTCTTCTGCCAGCCTCAGGGACCCTTGAGTGACTCACTTCACTTAACCTCTCTCAGCCTCTGTCCTCCACATGGATGTCACAGAGATGCTGGGCAAACTGTAGGACCGTAGCTGGCAGGAGGATCATTCAAGATATTGCCATGGCATCCTTCAGTATTGCAACTTGAGGCTTGAATTTACAGGGGCCTCAAGCCACAGGGGACATGGTCAGTATCCACCCACAGCCACTTCAAATAAAGCTACCACAAGCCCAACTTCTAGCTGCCAACATCTGAAGTGCTCTGCCTGAGAACTTACTCTGGCCTCTGGAGAGCTTTGTCCAAGCTCACAAGAGAAGCCATCAACCAATGACTGACAGGCTCACTGTAGAAGTATCCCATCTTGAAGGAAGGAGATGTCCTCTGTCGCACCTCCCTGAATTCTACACTGGGACTGAGCTTCAGATGATCACAGTGCTAACTTGCTTAACAGTGCACTATGGGAAGCCAAACTTTATACCAAATATTATATGAAAACCTTTGTTCAGGAATTGAAGGAATTACAGATTTATAAGTTTGGATTTCTCTTGTGACAGATCCTAGAAAATGAGCTGCAAGACAGAAGACAGCAAGGGGTCCCCTACAGAGGGAGTGTTACTTCCTGAGCTAGAGTTCACCCTGAGGCATCAAGGTTAATAGTTAAGGGTAAACCAACTTCTTGCATTTGTGAACCCCTCCTTCCTGAGTCAAGCAGAAGGTTTTCTATAGAAAGAGCTTGGCTTCATTTGCATTGAATTATCTTTGTGATTTACTTCCTGATAATTTTCAATAAAGATACAGAGAAGCTTGGCTTGGGGTCTTCAGTGGAGAACTGCTGCCCCCCTGTTTTATGCTCCCTGCTCTATCACATTCCTGGCTGTTTGTCTCTTTATTAATAATTATAAAATTATTCCATTCTTTGGGACCCTCGGTCTGTAACAGTGCACCTTATACGGGTTTCCCGGAGTCACTTCCCATATAAAGGACTCACCCACACCCTCACTTCAGGGTTCGCTTCTGGAGGAAGCGGAACAAAGGCAGAGAGGTTACCTGGTGGAACCACTTAAGTGCTACTTGCAGGAGATAATTGCCAGGACAAGGGTGAGTTCTGGAACGGCCCTAGCAGAGCCTGTACAACCCAGAAACAGCCATCTGCTTCAAGAAAAGGCTTCTTCCACCAGCTAAGGAATTCTCCCTCATCTCCTTCCTCCACCCCCAAGACCCAGAAAATCTTCCTGTAGGTAAATGCCCCATGATGAGACCTCCTTTTGGCTTCTCTCTCACCAGCTGTCTGTTCCTAATAACCCCACCCACGCACCACAGCCTCTCTGACTTGATATTGCAGGACGCTGTCACTGGAAATTAATTGCAACTAATTAAAACTGATCCGGTTAGGACAATTGCACAATGGCGCTCCGGAGACCGCTTCATTCCCAGAGGTTTGGTGGCGTTCGCGGCTGCCGCAGCCCCGGTTGGCCGGACGGGGCCATACATCATCGTGTCATTTTACATTGTTATTTCTCTGAAAGCAGCAATTTAAAAGAGTCTCCGATGAACCTTGAGCAACTTCGCGCTAAAAAGAAAAATGTTACTGTCCAAGATCTGTAAAATATAACATATAGGCTCAAAGAAGCCACTTGACATGAAAAGCGACCTTAAGTTTGTGCTACGATTTGCATATAATATATAATGTTGTAGCAAAAGGACCCACAAAGCAGGCAAAGGCTGCAGAGCATCGATCCTTGGCCCTTTTGTTCAAACTGGGTCACTGGCTGTTTCCAGTTATTATTTTATCACAGCCATTCCTCACTTGGGGTGACAGGACAGCATCTACCCTGCTGAATCTGGGACTGCCATCCCTTCCCCCTGATTTAATAGAGAACCCACGGTCCTTCCTGACTCTAATTCTAAATGCACAGCAAAGCCCAACTTGGCTGTGCTGGTATCTAAGCTGATTCAGGAGTGGGGAGCCTTTTCTTTGGCTGGAGGGGGTCCCCTAAACCTGGAGTTATGGAAATGTCCCCTAGAGAATCTGGCTGCTCACACACCACATTTTAAGAAAGCATAGGCCATTCAGGTTAATTTTGATGCCCAAACCTTTGAGCTACAAAGTCGTCCTCTGGAGGCCACTGGCTGACCTGCCTCATCTCCATATCACTTGGTCGCTCACATTCCCAACAGGGCAGAGGGGACACAAACATTTGAGGAGGGAAAGACTTCTCAGGAGACACCTTCCCAAATGCCCTGGTTGGTTCTGAAAAGCCAGACAAAACTGTTGATTTTTCAAGAATAAAATTAACTACAAGAAATAGAAGAAAAATGCACAGGTGTGTTTTTGATTTTGGTTTTGGTTTTTTAACTCAAGAGATGTACAGCTAAAAGTTGAGAGGAAATGCAAAATACTAGACAGATACAAAGAAAAGGAAAAGTAATAAACGGTTATATATGCAAAGTATTACGTGATTACTAAAATTTGTCTCTGGGCTTTCTGGAAGTCACAGCAAAAAAGGAAAAAGGAATGTGATTAATGTCAAACGGGACATTCTCCTTGAAGCAAAGGCACATCAGCTTCTTAGAAGAAACAAGGTTGGTTTTGTCTGTTTTTATGTGATTTTTTTTATGGGATCCCGTGTCGTGTAATTGTCAACATTTCCCATGACGTCCTCATAGTTAAAACCGTAGCCAGGTTAGGAAGGTGCATGAGAAGCCAGGGTCATGGTCTGTCTGGTGAAGGCAGTTCTCTGGTAGGCCCAGGAGCTTTTGATTAAATGTGCTACTCACTGATGGATGATTTCACTCAGGGATGAAGCCTGGATCACTGGGAGAATACAAAGAAGGCCAAGTCCAACCTGATCTTCAAAATATTTTCCAAGCAAAGCATCTCCATCAGTTCTGCTTTTACTGGAGACTGGATAGCAGACAGTTTCAGATAAAGATTTGGAATGTAGGTGCTCCACCTGGCTGAGAACTGTATGGAGCTGCATCTCTAGATAAAGCCACTGTGCATTGGAGCGCTCTTCACAGGAGCCAGGGCTACAGATACACACTGTTAGGAAAAGTTGTTTCGGACATATTGTTAAGTGAAGAAAGCAAGTTGCAGAGCACTAGTCAAGGCATGTTATGAATCCACTTAGTAAATGTTAACTAATTAACTGATATATTGGTACAGAACATTTCGAGAAGAATATACAAGCAAGTGGTAATAGTGTTTAACCTTGTGGGGGTCAGCAGTTGGTGAGAAGAAACTTCCTACTTCCCCTCAGGCTTGCTTTCCTCACCTATCTGTCAGTTTGTCTGGCTCTGGTGGTTTGCTGGAAGCTATGCCTCTGGTATTTCAAATGTCAGCAGGGATGCCCATGGTGGGCAGGTTTCAGCATAACTTCCAGACTCAGCTAGACTAGGAAGGAAGGCTTGGTGAGTGGCTTCCAAAAGTTAATCAATAAAAATTGTATGGCCCATACGATAAATGTTAACCAATAAAAATCACAATTCACTTGCTTTGGATGTTGTTAGGAGAGGTCATTCACTGGAGAAGGACAGCATGTTTTGCGACACAGAGGGCCAGTAAGAATGAGGGAGATGCCTAGGGAGACGCACAGGCCCACGAGCTATGGCGACAGACTCAACCATACAGGTGAGTGTGAGGATGACACAGGCCAGGTAAGGACACAGTCGGCTGTTTGTAAGGTTTCCATAAATCAGACTCAACCCAATGGTGGCTCTTTATCTGTCTATCTCTTTAAGTCTCCTTACCATAATCATGTATTTATATTTTCAAATAGAAATGATTGTTGCTGTTGTGTACCGTTGAGTCGGAACCTACCCATAGCTGACCCTTCGGCGGGTTTTCAGAGGCAGTTAATCACACGGGAAGAGAGTGCCCTTCCTTCTGTGGAGCAGCTGGTTGCCTTGAACCTTGAGCCTTCAGGATTGCAGTGCAGCTTCTTGCCACTAGAGCTCCCTTATGATTATTATAATGATTTTTAAAATAAGTTTTTATTAAAGTTAAGCAGAAAGCAATATGGTTTTGTTAAGAAGAAAAACAGAAAAAAATGTACTGATAAAGGATAAGAAGGATGAATCTGAATAAATATGCACCAAATATTGGCAAGCGGTTAACTCGGGGAGTTAAGAGTACAGGAGACATTTTAAGTTAACCACTGCTACAGCATTTTAAAATTTTTATAATAATAATAATAATAAGGATGTTAAAGGCTTTTAAAGTCAGTGTTGGAGACTGTCAGGTTGATCGGTTTTTATGAAAATTGAGGAGCATAATCAAGACTTGCTCAATTGAACCGTCTCTTTACTCCTTTAGGGCAGTGAGCCAGAAGGGGATCTGCACGCCAAACAAAAGTTTCTCATAAGGGAACAGATGGATGTTTGACACATGAAGGAATGATTGACCTTGACTTTCACCAGAGAAGGTATTTGTAGCAGGATCCAGAGGTTCATTTGCTTTTGATATAAGTGTGATCTGAAACACCCCTTGTTTTGCATTAAGATCATATGTTTGAGATACTAATAAATATTTAACTGTTCAGGCTGTTCCCTTCTCTTTGTCTCCCCCCATGCTCATCCAAGCCCCTTCAAGCCAGGCCTTCCTTGGTTTAATGTCTCAGTCAAAATGTGTGACAGCAAAAAGAAGTGAAATGACTTGTGCTGGCTTTTGAGTTTAAAAAACCCAGCTCCCCATGAGAACGGTGAGTCAGGAAAGAGAAATAACCAGAAAGAATATTCCATCCAAGACTAGCAAATGGGGGAGTAGAATCATCAGAGGATGAGGAAGGACTGGGAAGACTAAGACTGGCTCTGGAGGACCCCATATGTACAACACAGACAGCGTGCAGGGGGCTCCCAGCTTCCACTCAGCGCCGTGCAATCCTGTCTCCATTGGAAGGACTTGGAGCTCTCTGCAGGGCTTCAAGAGTGGTTCAGCTCCCTTGTTCATCAACTTTCTCTCTGAGCACCTGCTTCATTGTTCCCTCTCAATGCTATTTCTTCCTCTTCTTAAATCTATCAGGCTGCTCCTAGGTTTTTATGTCCTGGAAAGCTGACTTTCTCTGTTCTCTTAATTTTTAAAATTTTTTATAGTTATTATTTTGTGCGTGTGTGTACTGTCAAATCAGGTCTGACTGGTACAGGAGGAGATTGTCGCTCCTTCTCCAGCAGAGCATCTGGTGGATTCGAACCACTCACCTCAGGTTGCAGTGCAGCTTCTTGCCACTAGCCCACCAGAGCTTGCCTCTACTCTTAATTCTTTTTTTTTAATTAAATTTTATTAGTTTTAATGAACATTTAGAGAGATTTTGGGTTTTCATTAATTCATTGTTCCAACTCTTAAGGAATATCTATGATTGACTCAGCTTGGATCAAGGATTTATCCCTGGACCAGTTCACTGTGCTTGGGGATGGAATCTCAGCTATCATGGTAACTTTTTGACCTGAGTAAGGGGTGGGTGGGGCATCAAGGAATGAAAGTGGATGGGATAGAGGGGTCACTAAACAGATAGAGTAATGGTCCCCCTAGGTCACTTCTGAACATACTATCAATTCCTCACAGCTTTCAAGGCTCCTGCTACCAACCATCCATCTTATTTTCTACCACAAAGTACACGCACACAGGCCGCATCTGTCTGAATTATTCTATTTCACTCTCTTTCAATTAAAAATTTTTATTATATATTTTTCTTACTATAAAAACATTGTTCATTGTATAAAGATTTAGACTCTTACATGCCAAGAAGCGTAAGAGCTGCTTGTACTTACAAAGCAAGAAAAGACACATTCTGGAGGTAAATAGATAAGCAACTAGTGACATTTGTATTGAACAATGAGATAAGGCTCATCCACCCAAGAGAGGTCAGCATCCTTCATGGCAGCCTGTTCAAAATAGTGACTAGGTTTTCAGTAAATCCTTGAATGACTCAATGAAGGACTGTTCCCCTAGGCACAGTCTGGCCAAGGTGGCTGGGAAATCCACTCAGCCTGGGACAGGGCTCTTTAATGATTTCAACCCAAACACCTCGAGCACTCAATAAAAATCTGTCACAGTTTGACAAGAGGAGATCGGTGCTTTCAGAGCTGACTGCAAAATCAGGTTAAGTTACTATGGGCAACAGCCTGGTACTCAGTCCAAATCTCCTGGGCCACATTCACATTCAAGGGAGCATACACACCATTGGGTGTTTTACCCAAGAAGGCTTTTTGGGGACCTATTTTAGTAATTTTGTGCTATTGTAACAGAAATACCAAAAATAGAATTTGCATTTCAGAATTGAAGCAGCTGTAAGTAAAAATCCAGATGCTGTCTAAAGAAGTTTTTCTCTCTGTGTTTGTTCTGGTGGTGGTGGTGGTGTTACTAGGTACCACTGAGTTGAATACAACTCATAGCAACCCTATAAACAACAGGGTTTTTTTTTTATGGTTCCACTGGGGTTTTAAAATTTTTTATTATTATTATTAATTTTAATGAAAATTTACAGAGACTTTGGATTTCCATTCATTCATTGATTGTCACACTTTTCTCCCTGCCCACCCCCAGTACACTTTTCTCTTTGAAAAGTAAAGGAAAAATCCTTTCATTGTTTTACAATCCCTCCCCCCAGGTCCACTCCACTATGCAGCCTTCGTTCTGCAGTCCTGTCATGACAATAATACCTAATAACATACCCCTTGTAAACAGTTTTCTCCCTCATCTGTTTCAATGCAATATACATTATTTATCCCATCTTTCTCAGTCTCTTCTTAACCCCGATGTCAGTCCTTAAACAACAGATTTGAGTCCTGTTCTGCTCTGTGCCATCCTCATCAGCTCTGACACTCTTGAGCCCGTTGCTGCAGTTACTGTGTCAACAACATCTAGTCACCGATTTTCCTCTTCTCATTTTGATTGTCTTCCAATCTGGACTTTGCCTCTACTACTACAGCTATCCTTGTTCCCTCAATGATGATTGGTTTTTCAGAGGCCTGCTATTTCAGAAGTTGATGGCCAATCCTGCTTCCTAGTCTGTCTTAATCTGGGAGCTCTGCTGAAACTTGCCCACCATGGGTGGCCTTTCTGGCATTTAACACACCATGGCATGGCTCCCAGCACCACAGCAACCCACAAGGCCCTTATTTCCTGAGCATCCGTAGGCCCAGTATCCTTTAGAGATCTGCATGTCTCCATCTTTTTTCTGGATTTGGAATCCAGATCCAAACGAAACATTTCATTCCTGGCTCTTCCTTCGTGGTGATACAGAAGTGCCTCTCCTTTTGCTAGACTCTTTGTCATTTTATTAAGATGAAAGGGTTTGCAGGCTACACCGTAGTGACACTCCCCTTACATGGACCAGGATTGTGACAAGATTAAGGTCGTTGCATCTCACTCTTAATCCTTTTACAACTGATTGCTATATCAGATCATGGGGACCACCACATGACTACCCTGTTACATCATTACATCCAAGAATCAGGACCCAACCACATAAACACATATTTAGGGCCAGGAGATACAGCTCAATCTATGACAAAGCCCCATAGATAGGTATCCATCACAATCTCCTTGTTGTTGTTTGTTGTAGAGTTGGAACTGACCCATAGTTGCAGCCATAGCCCTTCACTTGAGCCTCATACATTCCATTGTTGGTGAGTACCATTGAGTTGGAACCAACTCACAGCTGATCCTCCAGTGGGTTTTCAGAAGCAGTAAATCACGTAGGAGGAGACTTTTCTTCTTTGGATCAGCTGGTGAATTTGAACCATGTACTTTTGCACTGGCAGTGCAATTCCTTGCCATTAAGTTCCCTAGATATTCTCTTGTCGTTATTATGTGTTGTCGAGTTGCTTGTGACTCATGGGGACCCTGTGTACAACAGCTTTGAACCCTACTTTACCCTGAGCCAAGCTTATTGTTTCTGACACACCTACCTCCATTACCCCAGAAACTCAATCAATCTATCTCATCCAGGTCCTTTCTCTCTTGCACCGTATCTCCAACCTCTCAAGCATAATGTCCCTCTCCAAGGACTCCTAGCAACATGCCCAAAGTATGGCAAATGAATTAAAGTATATAAAAATAAAAGTTACATCTTCTCAAAAGTCTTCTATCCCACTCAACATCTAATACTCATATCTATAAGACTGATTTTCTTAATCTCTTTCATGCCCATCAGCCAAATTAGCCTTCCAGCTGTATGGCAAACTGTGGGGTTAAAGAAGAGTACTGAACATCTCATTGGCTGCTAAAAGAACAAATAAATATGTCTTGGAGAGGGTGCAGCTAGAGAGCTCTTTGGAGGCAAAGATGATGAGGCTTCACCTCACATACTATAGGCATATTGCTAGGAGGTGCTATTCTTTGGGCAGGGACATCATGCTCAGAAAAGTGGAGGGCCAGTGAAAGAAGAATTGGCTGACATAGAAGAATAAACTCAAGTCTTGAGTTGCAATACTTAAGGATGCTATGGGTAGAATATTGAATAATCCAGGAAGCATCAGAAGAAGATGGAAAGACTACTCAGAGTTACTGCAACAAAAAGAATTGGCTGATACAGAAGAATTTCATGAAACAGCATATGATCAAGAGGTAATAGTAATGATGAAGGAAGTGCAGGCTGCTCTAAGGAAATTGGCAAAAAAAATTGATGGAATACCAATGGACCTATTTCAACAAACAAATGCTGCCCTGAATGTACTCATCAGGTTGTGCCAAGAAATCTGGAGGACAACTACTGGGTCAACTGATTAGAAAACAATCTATATTTATTCCCATTCCCAAACAAAGGAGATCTGACAGAGTGTGGGAATTATCGAACAATATCACTAATATCACACACAAGCAAAATCCTGCTGAAGATTATAAAAAAATGACTGAAATATTACATTGATAGAGAACTATCAGAAATACAACCTGGGTTTAGAAGAGACCATGGCACTATAGACATTATCGCCAATGTCAGATGGATCTTGGCTGAAAGCAAAGAAATACTAGAGGAATGGCTACCTGTGTTTCATTGACTATGAAAAGGTATTTTTTTTCTTTATTTTTATTGTATTATTTTTCACGTGTACCGTCAAATCAGATCTGACTGGTACAGGAGGAGATTGCCCCCTCCTTCTCCAGCAGAGCATCTGGTGGATTTGAACCGCCTACCTCTGGGATTGCAGTGCAGTGTCTTGCCACTAGGCCACCAGAGCTCCCTTTATGAAAAGGTATTTGACTGCATGGATCACAACAAATTGTGGCTAACTTTGAGAAAAATGGGAATCCCAGAACACTTGGTTGTGCTCATATGAATCCTATGCTTGGACTAGGAAGCAGGCCTTAGAACAAATCAAGAAAACGTTGCATGATTCAAAATCAGGAAAGGAGTGCCTCATGGATGCATCCTGTCTCTGTATGTTTTTATTTATTTATTTTTTCCTTGTTGTGTACCGTCGAATTGGATCCTACTGGCACAGGGGGAGATTGTTCTTCTTTCTCCAGTGGAGGATTTAGGGGATTCGAATCACACACTTTTGAAATTGCAACGCACTCCATATGTTTTTAGTTTGTATGCAGAACAGATTATTCTGGAGGCTGGACTTTATGTAAAGGAATATGGCATCAGGATTGGAGGAAGACTCACCAACAACGTGTCATATGTAAATGGTACAACCTTGCTTGCAGAAAATTGGGACGGCCTGAAGGATTTGCTGCAAAAGGTCAGGGACTGGAGTCTTCAATATGGATTAAAGCTCAACATTAAGAAGACTAAGATTTTTACCACTGGGCCGATTGACATCACCATGATAGATGGAGTTGAAGTTGTTAACCGTTTCAGATTGCTCGGCTCCACAATCAACGGTCTTAGCTCCAGCTGTCAAAAAACCAAAAGACGAATTATATTGGGGAAATCTGCTGTCAGGGACCTCTCCAAAGTGCTAAAGAGCAATGGTGTCAGTCTAGGGACTAAGATGTGCCTGATCCAGGCCATGATCTTCACAATTATTTTCTATGCATTGGAGAGCTGGAAAACGACTAAACACAACAGAAAAAGAATGATGCCTTTGAGTTGTGGTGCTGGAGAAGAGTATAAAAAATACCATGGACCACTAGATGAACAAATAGATTTATCTTGGATGGGTGAAACCAAGTTTCTCCTTGAAGGCAAGGATTTTGAAACTCTATCTCACACACTTTGGCATGTGGCCAGGAGGGACCCTTGGAGAAGGACATCATGCTCAGAAGGGTGGAGGGGCAGCACAGGAGAGGAAGGCCCCGTGTGAAATGGATTGACACAGTGACTGGGGCAATGAGGGCATGTGTGTTGGTATCAGTAAGACTGGTCAGGATAGGGCAGGGTTCAGAGCTATTGTATTGTATTGTTTCTATGAGTCACAGATGACTGGATGGCATATAACAACAACAAAATGAAATATCTGTTCAATTTATTATATAACTGGATAAACATGATTGTGCACTTTATAGGTAGGTAAGACAGAACACTAGTGGAACAAGTAGATGTCAGATCATGGAAAACAAGAAAACAAAAGACTCAAAGCTTGCATAGAATTTCTAGGATTCTCTTCCAGGCCAAGACTCTGTCCCTCTATTCCAGCCAGGGAGCTCTTTGAGGCCAGGAGTCATTGCCACAATTTCTCTATTAGTTGCTTAGAGTTTATCATTGAATATTACTTTTCTAGTCATTTAATTTTGTTCAGCATATGGATTGAATAGGTATGGAGATAAAATACATCCCTGATACATTTTCTTCCCAATCCCAAACCATGCAGCGCTCCCCTGCTCTGTTCGCACAAAAGCCTCCTGATCCAGATATAGGTTCCATATGAACACAATCAAATGCTCTGAGATTCCAATTTTCAATATCAGCTACAATTTGTCATGATCCACACAGTCAAACGCCTTTGCATAGTCAATAAAGCACAAATAGACACTCCTCTGCTAAGCCTTACTTTCAGCCAGGATCCATCTGACATCAGCAATGATATCCCTGGTGACACAGCCTCTTCTAAATCCCTCTTGAACTTCTGGCAATTCTCTATCTGAATGATCTTCAGCAGTATTTTGCTTGCATGTGATATTAATGATATTGTTTGATAATTTCCACATTCAGTTGGATCACCCTTCTTGGGAATAGGAACAAATGTGGACTGCTTCCAATCCATTGGCCAGCCAGCCATCCTCCGGATTTCCTGGCATAGACTGGTGAGTGCATCCCAGGCTGCATTTGTTAACAAGTTAATTGGTATCCCATTGATTCCTGAGGTCTTATTTTCTGCCAATGAAGCTTCCCCTTCCTCTTTCACTACCATTTACTCATGTTCATATGGTGCTTCCTGAAATTTTTCAGTGTCAATCAATTCTTTCTGATATAGTGACTCCGTGTATTCTCTTCATCTTCTTTTGATGCTTCCTAGATCATTCAACATTGTGACATGAGAAATTATCTGAGAAGCTGGACTCTATGAAGAGGTGTGTGACATCAGGATTGGAGGGAGACTCATCAATAACCTGCATTATACAGATGATACAACCTTGCTTGCTGAAAGTGAGGAGGACTTGAATTACTTGTTGCAGATCAAGGAATGTAGCCTTCAGTATGGATTGCATCTCAATATTAAGAAAAAAAAGATTCTTACCACTGGATCAATAGGCAGTGTCATGATGAATGGAGAGGAGATTGAAACTGTCAAAAGCTTCATCTTGTTTGGATCCACAATTAACACCCTTGGTATGAGCAGTCGGGAAATAAGGAGATGCCTTGCACTGGAAAAATCTGCAATTAGGGATCTTTCCAAATGATTGAGGAAGTAGTGATGTTAGTTTGAGGACTAAGGTGAGTCTGATTCAGGCCCTACTCTCTTTCTGATTACTAGCAATGCATCTGAGAACTGAGAAATGAATAAGGACTATAAAAATAGAATTTATGCCTTACAGTTGGGGTATTGGAGAAGAGCATTGAACATCTCATCGATGGCCAAGAGAAGAAATAGATATGTCTTGGAGAGGGTGTGGCCGGAGTGCTTTTTGGAGGCAAGAATGATGAGGCTTCACCTGACATATTTTAGATATATTGTTAAGAGGTGCTATTCCTTGTAGAGGGACATGATGTTGGGAAGGGTGGAGGGTTGGCGAAGGAGAGGAAGACCCTCAACCAAGTGCATTGACACAATAACTGCTGCAATATGCTCTTGTGTTTCAGGAAGTGTGAGGATGGTGCAGGACAGGAGTAGGTTCAGATCTTTTCTTCAGAGGGTCACTATGAGTTGTACTCAACTCAATAGCACCTAACAACAACAAAGCAAAAAATAACCAAACCAAAAAAAGTTATTGAATTTAACTTTGCCATGAGAATGAGTTGTATGTTTGATTGATGTCCAACTCCAAAAGTTGGTAGAAGACATCTATTTCCTCCTCTTTGGCCCTAATGATTGGAGGAAGACTCATCAACAACCTGCATTATTCAGATGACACAAACTTGCTTGCTTAAACTGAGGAGTCACAAGGCATTTGCTGTAGATGGTCAAGGACCATAGTCTTCAATATGAATTGAAGCTCATCATCAAGAAAACAAAGAGTCTCACCACTGGACCAATTGGCAGCTTCATGATAGACAGAGAAGAGATCAAGATTGTTAATAACTTCAGCTTGCTTGGTTCCACAATCAACACACTTGGCATCAGTAGTCAAGAAATCAAAAGACGAATTTCACTGGGAATGTCCGCTGTCAGGGACCTCTTTAGAGTACTGAAGAGTATTGACATCAACCTGGAGACTAAGATGCACCAGGCCATAGTCTTAGCTGGACAATAACTAATAATGATAGAAGAAGAATTAATGCCTTTAAGTTGTGTGCTGGGGAAGAGTGTTGAACATACTATAGATTACCAGGAGAACAAACAGGTCTGGTCTGGAGAGGGTGAAACCAGGCTGCTCAGTGGAAGCAGGATTTTGAAGCTCTGTCTCACATACTTTGGGCACCTGGTCAGGAAGTCCTTGGGGAAGGACATCATACTTGGAAGGGTGGTGAGACAGTCCAAGAGAGGAAGACCCAGGATGACTCAGTGCCTGGAGAAATTGGATTAGTTCTATTGGAGATGATGAGATTGGCTCAGGGTAGGGCAGGGTTCAAAGCTAGTGCACATAGGGTATATAATATACATATGATTGCGATGAGTCAAGGTGATTTGATGGCACATAACAATAATACAACAACATGGGAATGGTGGAAATATGGGCACAGACCTTGTTAGTCTATCCCCAAAGGGACTGCCTAGTTTTGCAGTTAAATTGAATGGATCCAGAAACAGAAAGAAAAAAAAAACACACAACCAAACCTCACAGCCAGGAAAAGAAGGTATATAGGATCCACAGCCACAGCAGCTATAGTGAAGAACAAGAGGCCTAGCAGACAATGGAGAACCAGAGACCTGATGTGTACCTGGGACCTTGGGACTGTTAGACCATTAGAACCAGAGCTAACAGAGTTTGTCCAAGTTTGTTGGACAACTGAGGGTGGGGGATCATAATTTGCAGGACTAAGAGTTTTGTGACATGGGCCTAAAGCTTCTAGGCTCTAGACTGGGTTGCCTGCAAGCACATTTCAGAAGTTGTCTCGACTGTATTCTGTTACTAACCTGGATTATAACTTTTTTACTTCCCCAACAGGGTTCTGTGTGGTCTATGAGCTATTGCAACAGATTTTAAACCCAGTGAAGGAGTCAGATTGGTGTTGAAATGAGTAAAAGGGGTGCAGGAGCATGGGGAACATATCTGATCTCATGAAAATTTGGGTGTTTGCTTTGGTTTTTTCAGAATTAGTTTTTCATTGCTGATGCTGTTGATGGAAACAGTGCCCCTTTGTGAAGTTGGTAAACGTCAGATAAGGCCATCTCCAGGTGGCCCTTGCTCTTTTTACAGTTGCCTAGTGCCCAGTCAGTCCCTGGTTGTGTGTTAGGTGCCCACCAGTGTTTATTGAACAAGTCAATGCACCAAGATGTCAAGAACTGAGGGAACATGACTTGCATCCTCAGGGACAGGGGAAGAGACATCTTCAAATGCGGACATGTCACATCCATCTGCCTCTTGCTTTAGCCCTTGTCTTTGCTCAGCATTTATTTTTTTAAATTTAATTTTATTAATGTTAATGCACATTTACAGAGATTTTGGATTTCTTAAAGTGTGCTCTCTAGAACCCCAGTGTTGAGAGCAGCTAACACATGCTAAGTGAAAAAGAGTTCTATGGTCAAATAATTCTGAGAAATGGTGGGTTAAATAAAGTAAAACAGACTTTCTGACTTCAGGACTTGTGTTGTTATTGTTGTAAAGTGCCATCGAATCAATATGACACAAAGTGACCCTATGAACAACAGATCGGAACCCTATGTCATCCTCACAATCTCTGACACACTCAAGCCCATTGCTGCAGTCACTTTGTCAATCAACCTGGTCAAGGCTCTTCCTCTCCCTTGCCATCACTCCATCTTTCCAAGTATGATGTTCCTCTTCAAGGAACTGCCTCTTTTAGCAACATGCCCAAAGTATATGAGAGAAAATTTTATAATCTGTACCTCCAAGAAGTACTCTGTGTGTACTTTCTCTAAGCTATATCTATTTGTTCTTTGGAAGTCTACAGGATATTCAGTACTCTTCTCCAATACCATCAATTCTTTTTCTGTCATCTTTAGTTATTGTACAGCCATCAGATGCATAGCAAGTGACTGAAAAGCCTTAATATGCCTATGTTGTTGTTGTTGTTAAGTACCGTTGAGTCGCAGGCGACTCATAGCGACCCTATGAAGGAGAGTCCTTGATGCTTGGGTGCCTTTCATCCTCTCTCCAAGTTCATAGGGTTTCTGGAGGCAAGCTATTATGGAAGTGGACACCACTCCTCCTTCCACTAATACGCCTACATGCATTATAAATTAAAAAAGGAGTCTTACGTTTTGAAAACTTGTCCAAAGTTATTTTTGTCCATAGAACTAATTTTTTAAGGAGCAAATCTAGTATAACACTTTTCACAGAGAAAGGGAGGTCCAGAAAGGGAAAGGAAAGAACCATAGACCAGGTAGCAAGTTAGAGAAGGGGGTAGGGATGAGTAGAAGCTAGAATCCAGCTTCTGGTCTCCAAGAAACCTTTCTGGTTTTGGCCTCTGAGGTTCTACGTTGGTTTGTCAAGCCAGCTTTGTTCATTTGCACTCTGGAGTTACAGAAATTTGGAATAGGAAAGGCCTTAGAAGGTACAGAAGTCTCACTAACCCCACTTCCTGTATACGAGTTCAGCTTTGGCCATGATCCCCCTTTGGGCCTGTCACCTGTACTTGGGAGTCTCATACCTTCTACCTATGCACCGTCTTCATTGCTCCTACCTCTCCATAACTTAGATGTTCCCAATTCAAAATCCATGGTTCTCAGTGTGAACTCACGGTGTCTGGGAACTTCCTAGAAACACAAATTCCCTGGCCTCACTCCAGACCTGTTGACTATGAAACTGTAGGAGTGGGGCTCAACAATCTAGGTTTTCACAGGCATTCCAGGTGAGAACCACTGCTTTAAACAATTCTGTCAGGCCAAACAGCTCCAGGGAAAGCCTTTCCTCTGCTTCTCAAGCCCCCAGTAAGCACGCAATGCCAGGGCCCTTAATAAGGATCATGGAGAACCCAAGACACAAAATCTTTAGAGATTCTTATAGCTCAGCAGCTTCCAACCACTTGACCTTGGTGCCACCTAAACCCTGAAGTTAATTTACTCCTTGCATCGTTTCATTAGTTGGTCGAATCAATACATGTAATTTTATGAAGTGTAGACCTGGGTTTAGGAGTTTTTCTGCTCCTGTTTGTATCTACCAAACACCATCCCTGATCTAAAACATGGTGAGGGAGTGATTAATGGAACATACTTCAGAGGGGTCTGGAAATGTCTGGATCTGACCTCTGTCTCCTTAAGCTAGGTATTGGGGGGGGGGGGTCTTCAGTGTATGAAGACAAGTGATTCACTTGAGTTTAATAGTTCTTTTTGGGTACATCTCCCTCCAAAATCCACCTGATTTCTATCCAGGTTGCTGTGGCCACGACTCACAACGAAATAATGACCCCAGAGTTGATGCACTCAACAATCCCAGAGAAATTGTGAAATTCAATATCCCAATGTCTCTGCTGCCACTCAAAGGAGGTACAGCGTCCTCTTCCCTGCTCTCCACTTGCTCCATTTCAAAGGTGAGCAAGAAGCCCTTCAAACTTTCCCTGCCAACAGAGTACCTGGGAGAAGACAGGGCCCTATCTATTGTCGCCAAGAATTACGACTCTGCAAAGTCTCTGAATGGCATCTCTTGTCACAGTCCTGTCTCCCACCACGTTCGTGCTCTGGGAAGAAGCTGCAGATAATGCCGGCACCCATTCACCCATTCGCTCAGTCCAGGCAGCAGTACCATCTGCTCCAGTGGCAGTCCATCCATCCTCGTCACTCAGGGGCCTCTGCAAGGATGCCTGTCAATATAACGCATGGCCTGTCGAGAAGTGACGTTTTGAATAGTGGACACTTTTCTCGGAGCATTCATCCTAGGTCAGCCTCGTGATAAATAAATTCAGCAGGATACAATGACCAAAACACAAGCACAGTTACACACACCGTAAGATTGAGTTGATGAGGTGAAGGAAGAAAGGACATGAGAGAAAGGAGGAGAGGGAAGACCATAGATTTGGGAGACAGTTTGTCCCCTTTGTCCCTGCACCTCTAAGGAACACAGAAAGCCATTAATACTGGAATTCCTCACGATCCCTGACCCACAGAAGTTCTCTTTTTCCTACTATCCCTTCTACTCCTCACCTGTCCCTTCTTCCTTCCGCCCCCACCTCCAAAACCCCAGTCCCAATCTTAATTATCCCTAACAGTGCTCTAAACAAAGTATTTATAAGGCTTACTGCGTTTGTCTTCCTGTTCCTATTAATAAAGTCTGGGAATGTAGAGAAGAAATATGGGTGGGTGACAGGGTTTTTAATGGTGCCTCACCTTAAATGCATTTTAAAATATGTAAATCAATAAAAAAATTATTTGTAATAGCAGCCTAAGAGTGCTGGTTAGCCTGGCGCAGAGTGAAATGCATGCTACAAGCCCTATTACCATACATCCTGGGAGCTGTAGTTAGGATTAATCTGTCAAAGGGGATGGTTTAGTGTTGATGAATATGACATGTGACCATTAACGATGTTGATTTTATCTCCCGAGATTAGCATGATTTACTTCGGATGGATAATAATGTCATTTGCTTGATGCAGTAGATCTGTTTACGAGCTGATTAAATTGTAAGGCCTTGCCTCATTTCATGCTATTTGGTTTACAGCTTCATTACCACAATCACAAAAGCTGGGGAAATGTCCCACATTCCATGTCACAATAAATCACTGCTTCACGTTGCTGGGATGGGTTTTAGCAGTTCTGCCCAGCACGGACCATTCTTGGCTCCCACTAATCTGTGATCCAGAATACATTATAGGGATCTTCGGGAACATGAAGACGAGAGGGGGCAAGAATCCTCTTGGATCTTTTAATTGAGATTGAAGAAGTCCTTAGTAATTAGCTGTAACAAATTACCTTATTATGTAGACAGTGCAGCCGTGGCTTTTGTTGCAGGGATGATCACCATAAATATGCAGAGAAGTGACACTCTGATAACCTGAAGGGAAATTTAGGAGCAAATTCCATTTAACTCCACTATCCTTTGTGCCTAGAGAAGGGTGAGAGGAGTGCAAAGTGTCCAGGGAACTATCTATAAGGTCCTCACCTCCTCATGCTTCCTCACCTCTGGATGACATGTGGCTGCAGAGGAAGGAAGAGAAGAGAAAACCTAGCACTTGTTTTGTGAAGAGTATGAAACACAGACTTGTTCACTCCACTCCAACGTCATGGATAAACTGACCCAGAGTGAAGAGTCCATACTATCTACGAGGGGAGAGGGAAGGGAAATTCAGATAGTAAAGTAGGGCTAGGGATCCAAAACACAGGCCTGACATGATTGTCTACATTCACAGCCTCTAAGAGCTTTTGGGTTCTTACTTGCTTCTAGGCCCAGTCATCACCATTTACACATCCCTACGAGGTTGGCTCCATTTGTCTCATTCCCAAGTTATAGTTGTGGAATATGATTTTCAGGGAGGAGGTTAAGCAATGTGGCCAAGGTCAAGAGCCAGTCAATAGCAGAGCAGGGATTAGAACCCAAGTGAAAGGAGTATGATCATTTCAAAGGGCAGAGGTGGCCATTGTTT
The DNA here is from genome assembly GCF_000299155.1 of Elephantulus edwardii. NCBI lineage: Eukaryota > Metazoa > Chordata > Mammalia > Macroscelidea > Macroscelididae > Elephantulus > Elephantulus edwardii. Next base: position 7,124,423 of record NW_006399808.1, on the reverse strand, counting down.
GTTCATATCTCTCTTTGATACCCTGAAAATTTGACAGAAGAGAAAACAGCATTTCAATGCTCCATGCAATTTCACCTCTGAACATGAGACTTGGTCCGAAAGAGTCACCAAACCCCATCCCTCCTAGTCCCTTATGGCAGAGCCCACAGCAGTTTTCCAATCTCCTTTATTTGTCTATTCTTGTAATTGAATTGATTTGTAATCGGTTTTAATAAAGGCTTCCCTGCCTCTTTAGTAACTGCATGGCCCAAGTGTCTAAATTCTGATCAATAGTGTGTAAGAAGAAGTGTCATGGACAACTTCTTCTGGCAGGTGTCCTTAAAGGAATCAGAACAAGCCAAATCCACTGCTTTTGAGTCAATTTTGACTGTTGTTCAGGTTTTCAAGACTAATTTTACAAGAGGGAGCTCTAATGGCTTAGTGGTAAGGAGTTGTGTTCCCAACTCAAATGCAAATGGTTCAAATCCACCTGCAGCTCTGTGGGAGAAAAAAGGCAATCTCCTGCTGTGTGATTTTGAAAACACAATGCTGACAAGGATCAGCATTTAATTGGTTCTCACTCTACAGTATTGAACAACAACAATAACAACAACAAATCTTTTTAAGAGGAGATCCTTCTGCAGAGTGAATGGAGGCATCAGATCCAAACTGCTCACCTTTTGATTAGCAGACTGTTATACACTACATCTCCACAGCTCCTTTCTTAAAGGAAAGAGATATGGTTTTCTCATCTCCTTCCTGATGGCTGAAATGTAGATGTGATGACTGGCATGTAGATGTGATAACTGGTACTTAAGCAGCCATTGTGGACCATGTTAAGTGGAACAAGAAAATAGAAAGGGTCTGGTTCTTCTGATGATTTTATGGATCCATCATGCCAGTTCTGGACTGGAGCCCTACAGAATTTGCATGCATGTGTGTGCGTGTGTGTGTTTTAGTTTCCTATCAGACCTAATTCTATCTGGAAAACTTCCTAATTCATCTGTTGACCAAAATAACTGTAGGATGTAGAGAGCTCTTCTTAAAGTATTAGTTGTACACCTTCCGTATTTTTTACTTCTCTAATTGAATGTTCTAGAATTTGATGATATGTTTCAGGAAAATGACAGTCTATTCATCTTCCTACCACCTCATTTTCTATACCTGGTCTTCCTAGCAGATAGTTCTGAATTCTCCAGTTGATGCTTCAGCTGTGGTTATACCTTTGACTTTGACTTGTTTTTGATGTCAGGATACCAGGTTGGTCCATGGGGGAAAGGAAGGTTCCAAAAAACAAGTTGCCAAGGTCTCTCTTGAAAAGATTTTTTTCCCAACTCTGAGTGTATTTCACAATCCATCAAAAGACAATCTCTGATCTAGAGCTGTGATAAAACCAGAATCCAATAAGTAGGCTCCATAACAAACTCGGTTCTAGAGCTGTTCCTCAGCGGGATCCCTCTTGGGTGGCACAGTTTCCCACTCTTCCATCAAGGCCCCAGCATAGAAGTTAAGCCCCCAAGCCTGTTTTGGGGTCACTAGTGGTATTGTTCTAACTCCAGGATTTTCCTGGTGGCATAGTGGATTACCAGTCAAGTTACTAACCACAAAATCAGTGGTTCATGGACAATGACTAAGGATGACAGAAGAATCAATGCTTTCAAATTGTGGTACTGGAGAATAGTCTTGAACATATCATGGACCACCAACAGAACAAATATGTCTGTCTTGAAGAGACTGAAACTGTTTCTCCTTGGAGGCTAAGATTTTGAAGCTCCATCTCATATACTTTGTCCATGTGGTCAGGAAAGACCAGTCATTGGAGAAGGACATTATGCTTGAAAGGACAGCACAGGTGAGGAAGACTCTGGATGAGATGGATTGATACAGTGACTGGGGCGATAAGAGTTGGCTGTTAGAATTAGTGAGACCGCCTCAGGACAGGGTACCCTTCAGAGCTTCTGTACATAGGTTTGCTATGGGTTACATATGCCTCAAAGATGCGTAAGAAGAACAACAACAACACTATCTATTGTGGGTTTTTTTAAATATCTACTTTGATTTATTGAAACAAATTCTATCAGTAAAGTCATTTCTGATTTTGAAAAAAAAAGATCAGTGGTTCAAATCTATCAACTCCTCTATGGGAGAAGAGTGAGGCCGTCTGCTCCTGCTAAGATTTACAGCCTTGGAAATAAAGTTAGGGGGAGTGGTTTGCTATGAATTGGTACCAATTTGACAGCAATGGGTTTGGATTAATGGAAAAACAACACATTATCTCCTCTCATGTGATTTATAGCCTCTAAAAACACACTCTATGTTCAGTTATGACATGATTATGACTCGATGGCAATGAATTTTTTGAGGAAGTTTGGCTTGTTTTTTTGTCAACCATTCAATCATGTGCTCCCTCATCCAGACATTCACTGAATCACTCATTAAGTTATTCAGTAAACTCATTCATTGGCCTTTACGTGAATGAGTCACTGATGTGCTTTGGTCCCTGGATGAGCAATCAGCTTCATTTTCCCATCATTTCACCTATTCATTCATCAGCTAGTTAATGATCATTATGACACTAGGACTTTTGAAAATGACTTCTTATATCATTGCCTTAGCCTCCTCTGAGGGTGCGGTCTTCAGCTTTCTCAACTGTTGACACATGGTTCACACATTGATCAGTGTCTTCAACATTATCAACAGCTGTGAGACCAACATAAAAGAGAGAGATAACCCATCTGTGGAGAGACTGTGGTGAGATGTAGCCTGATGGAGCCCTGGAGATGGAGCCCTGGAGATGGAGCCCTGGAGATGGAGCCCTGGAGATGGAGCCCTGGAGATGGAGCCCTGGAGATGGAGCTAGAGGGAAAGGTTTTGCTTGCTGGATGATTGAAGGAAATGCTTGCTGACTTGTGACTACTATGAGACAAAGCTTGTTGGACAATTGAGGAAACCAGAGCCTTCTTGTGCTTGTATTGATAAGCTGAAACTGACTTTCAGTTATTGACTGACAAATTGTATGAATGAATTGAGGAATTGTTCTCTGTTCTTAATCTGATTTGGGATTGTGGGACTAAATTTAGACTTTGATTATGTGATATCATTTGCATGTCCTACCCCCAATTTATTTCCCTAATAAGCACCAAAATTTTAAATGAAGTAAAGTCTGTGAGTAATTTTGCAACAAATCAAACTCAGCGAGCACTAAAAATATGTAGAAGAGTAGGTGGTGGGGAGGGCATGTCTGACCTTGTAGCTATTTGCTTGGTATTTTGAATGTTATTAATGGGAATAGTTTCCTTTTGTAGAGTTAATAGTGTATGTTGGACTTGGCCTTCCCCACATTGCATTTGCTCCTTTTACAAGCATATACAATAACTATTCTCTTTGTTTAATGTTTGTAGGGTTTTAAAAAACCTTTTATTTAGGAAGCAGATGTCCCATCCTGCTTCCTAGTCTGTCTTAATCAGGGAGCGTCACCAAAAACCCATCCATGATGGGAAACCCTTTTGGAATTTGACACACCAGTGGCAAAGATTTTTAGTATCACAGCAACCCCAAGATATCATAGTACAGCAAACTGACAGACAAGTGCTGTACCACTTAGAAGAACAACATTCTTTCTAAACATGATCAATAGGAGCCCCAAGTGTTACAGGCTTTCAAGTAAATCACAAACACTTACCCACCAGGATCCAATTTTGCCAAGTTAAAGGCTTACTCACACATAGGACCAGACTGATTTTTAAATGCCAAGCTCCCCGCCCCACCAGATGCTATTTGCCCATACAGAGGCTTCCCACCCAAGCTGATTGTAAACAAGATCAGATACAGTTAATCAGCTTACACTTGTTTGCTAACACAATTTAGAAATGTCCAAATGGTACACCCTGACTTTCAAGTAAATCACATACTCCCCCCAGGATCCAACTTCCCCAAGCTAAAGGCTCACTCACAGATAAGACCAGACTGATTTTTTAATAACAAGGCCTGCCCACCAGATCCTTTTTGCCAACACAGAGGCTTTCCAGCCCAGCTGATTGTAAATAAGCAATGAATGGGATACCAATTGACTTGTTTCAATTAACAGATGCAGCCTTAGATGTACTCACCCATCTATGGCGGGAAATTTGGAGGATGGTTATTTGGCCAACGGATTGGAAGAGGTCCACAATTTGTTCCTATTCCTAAGAAGGGTGATCCAAATGAATGTGGAAATTATTTAATAATATCATTGACATCACATGCAAGCAAAATACTGCTGAAGATCATTCAAAAACAGCTGAACAGTGTTGGGGAATGTTGGGGAGGAAGAGAGGGCCTCTGGCCAGGACAGATTGCCTAAGCTCTAGATAAGTGCAAGCCTTCCAACTGCCTTTAATATGGGGTAGAGAAAGCTCCCTTGTGTTTGGCTGTACCAGCTCGAGAAAGCTCACTACCTGAGAAGACTGCTGCCACATCTGTTGAGCTGCAAGTGGTCCACACGAGGCTGAGGTTCTCCTAGCCAATCTGCATGTCTCATGTTGATAAGCCCACCCTATCCTGCCTTCCTGTTTGCCTGCCTATATATAAGTGTGCTGCAGTCCCCAATAAAATTGAGCTGGATTGACTCTCTGATCCTCTCCCAGAATGGTATATCTCTGTCATGCTTACCCCCATCAGAGTGTCACTGTTAAGTTGCCGGCGAACAGACAGCAACAGAACAGTACAGAGATAGGGAATTGCCACAAGTTCAAGAAGAGGCTGTGTCACCAGGAATATCATTGCTGATGTCAGATGGATCCTGGCTGAAAGTAAGGCTTAGCAGAGGAGTGTCTATTTGTGCTTTATTGACTATGCAAAGGCGTTTGACTGTGTGGATCATGACAAGTTGTGGCTGATATTGAGAAGAACTGGAATCACAGAGGACTTGATTGTGCTCATGTGGAACCTATATCTGAATCAGGAGGCTTTTGTGCGAACAGAGCAGGAGAGTGCTGCATGGTATGGAATTAGGAAAGTGTGTCAGGGATGTATTCTATCTCCATACTTGTTCAATCCATATACTGAGCAAATTATCTGAGAAGCTGGCTTCTATGGAGAAGAATGTGACATTTGGATTGGAGGGAGACTCATCAATAACCTGCATTATGCAGATTACACAACCTTGCTTGCTGAAAGTGAGGAGGATTTGAAGCACTTGTTGCAGAAGATGCGTTTCAGTATCAAGAAAACAATAATTCTTACTACTGGACCAATACTCAGTGTCATGATGGAAGAAGAGGAGATTGAAGTTGTTAACAGATTCCTCTTGCTTGGATCCACAATTAACAACGTATTGCGATGGGAAAGTCTGCGGCTAGGAACCTCTCTAAAGTACTCAAGAGCAACGGTGTCTCTCTGGAGACTAAGGTGCGCCTGATATAGGCCATGGTTTTTGCAATCACTTGTTATGCATCAGAGTTGGACAATGAGTAGGGAGGATAGAAGGAGAATTAACGCCTTTGAGCTGTGGTGCTGGAGAAGAGTATTGAATGTACCATCGACTGCCAAGAAAACAGATTCATCCTAGAGAGGGTTAAACCAGGCTGCTCCTTGGAGGCAAGGATTCTGGGGCTTCGCCTGACATACTTTGGACATGTTGTAAGGAGAGACAGGTCTTTAGAGAGGGACATCATGCTGGGCAGAGTGGAGGGACAGCGCAGGAGGGGAAGACCCTCTACGAGGTGGATTGATTCAGTGACTGGGTAATCGGGATGGGTGTGTCAGAGGCAATGAGATTGGCACAGGATAGAGTAGGGTTTAGGGCTGTTGTACATAGGGTCGCTATGAGTCGCAAACGATTCGATGGCACTTAACAACAACAACAACATATAAGCAGTCAGCATTGAGGACTCTCCTTCATAGGGTTGCTATGAGTCAGTCACCTGCGACTCGACTGCACTTAACAGCAATAACATCAAGGTAGAGAGAGATCCCTTCACCCAGTGGACAGAAAGCGATGCTACCAAGCCAAAGGTGGGTGACTTTTAATCTGCAGCCCTGGGGCCCATCTTTCATTGTTTTTTGTTCAAACATTCCTCTAGGTCGTATAGCCCTGGTGTGTCCACTTGCCTTGCGGTAACTTGTGCTTGCTGTGAGGCTGAACACTGTGACACTGATGTGTCAAATGCATTGATGGTTGGTTACCCAGTGCGGATGGTGTGGGCTGGAACTCCCCGATTAAAACAAGGTTGGAAGGAGGAGTGGCATCCACTTCCATAATAGCTTGCCTACGGAAACCCTATGAACTTGGAGAGAGGATGAAAGACATACAAGCGTTGAGGACTCTCCTTCACAGCGTCGCTATGAGTCGCCTACGACTTGATGGCACTTAACAACAACAACAACAACAGCATATGAGCAGTCAGGAAATAAGGAGATGCATTGCACTGTGAAAATCTGCAGTTGGGGATCTTTCCAAATTACTGAGGAGTAGTAGTGACGTCAATTTGAGGACTAAGGTGTGTCTGATTCAGGCCATGGTCTTTCCTATTAGTTATGCATCCAAGATCTGGACAACGAATTAGGATGACAGAAGAAGAATTGATGTCTTTTAGCTGCTGTGGCATTGGAGAAGAGGACTGAACATCCCATGAATGGCCAAGAGAATGAACAGCTATGTTTTGCAGATGGTGCGGCTAGAATGCTCTTTGGAGGCAAGAATGACAAAGCTTCACCTCACATACTTTGGACATATTGCTAGAAGGGGCTATTCCTTGAAGAGGGACATGGTTCTGGGAAGGGTGGAGGGTTGGTGAAGGAGAGGAAGACCCTTGACTAGGTAGATTGATATGGAGACTGTCACAATGGGTTCTAGTGTGTCAGGAAGTGTGAAGATGGTGTAGGACATGACTAGGTTCAGATCTTTTCTTCATAGGATCACTATGAGTCATACTTGACTTGATGGCCCCTAACAACAACAAGCATATACACTGAGCCTGGCTCCATGCTAAATGTTGGTGGATACCAAGACACATAAGATGTAAACCTTTCTGCAGCCAGTTGGGTTTCCAATCTGTCTCTGAATAATTGATTTCACAGTCTATTATGTACCTACTTGATAGTCAATCAACATTGTTGCTGTTGATCTATGACAGAGCTTTGCCTTTGTAGACTCTAGTCCTTATATTGAACTCAGGGAATTCAGAGAGGGACATTTGGGCCACAGTGCTGGGATTTGATGACAATTTATCTTAGGGCTAAACCCCATTTTTCCAAGGGGTTACCAAACTATCAAGTCAATTTCAACATACAGCAACCCTTGTAAGACAGAGTGTCCAAGGCTATAAATCTTTATCAATGCAGATTAACTAATTTTTTTCTTGCTGAGCAGGTTGTGGGTCTGAATCACCAAACTTTTGGTAAGCAGTTGAGTTCTTTAGCCACTGTACCACCAAGGTTCCCTTCTAAGAGATTATAAACTACCTCTAAAGGCTTGTAGGAGGAGGTAGTCTTAGGTTATAATGGAAGTGTAACAAGGGTTTTTTGTGTGTGTGAGAAAAATTTGTATTTAGAATTAGCCAGTTGGACTCAGTTTAGATGATCCCAATTTTGTTGGCAACATCCAAAGCATAGGCATTCTTCTCTCCATCAGGCCTAATCAATGTGTTGACCTTAGCTACATCAATATCTTAGAGCTTCTTTACAGCTTGTTTAATTTGGTGCTTTTTGGCCTTGACATCCATAATGAACACAAGTGTGTTTTTATCTTCTATCTTCTTCATGGCTGACTCAGTGGTCTGAGGAAATTTGATGATGGCATAGTGGTCAATCTTGTTGCAACTGGGGGTGCTCTTCCAGGGGTATTTGGGCTGCCTTCGGAGTCTCAGTGTCTTAGGCCGCTGGAAGGTGGGTGACGTGCAGATCTTTTTTTTTGGCTGTGTATGCCCTTCAGAACTGCCTTCTTGGCCTTTAATACCTTTACTTTGGCTTCAGTTTTGGGAGGGGCAGGGGCTTCCTTCTTTGCTTTTGGCGCCATCTTTGTAGAAAGCAAAGGTTGACAGTTTAAGGTTCCTCTGGTTTCCTGTTGGGATTGGAAGACTTAGGGGCTTGTGTCAAAAATGAAGCTTCAGCTCGAGAGATGTACTGGTGAGAGAGGTGATCTTCTGGAGTGTCATAGAAACTCCTATCTAAAAACAACTACTAAAACCAAATCCATTGTTATCAAATCTATTCAGACTCACATCGATCCCGTTGGACAGAGTGTAACTGTTTCATAAGATTCCCAAGGTTGTAATCTTTACAGAAGCAGATTGTCACTTTTTTCTCCTCTGGATTATCTGGTGGGTTTGAACGGCCAAACTTTTGGTTAGTAGGTGAAGATTTGGCCACTGTGCCACCAGAGCTCCTATCTAAGAATGCAAAAGGCTTAGTATTCCAGTTTCATTTTCTTCTCTTCCTCCTGGTGCTAAATGTTGTTGTTTGCTGACAGAACTAACTCATAGCTCACCCTCCAGCAGTTTTTCAGAGGAAGTAAATTGCATGGGAGGAGAGTGCTCATTCTTCACCTGCACAACAGCTAGTGAATTTGAACTGCATGCCTTTGGGATTGCAGTGCAACTTCTTGCCACTATACCACCAGAGTTCCTGGTGCTAGGACAGACAGACACATACTAAATAAACTCTCATGCATGTATACACAGACTCACACACTATAAAAAAGTATAGGTGGCATGTGGATAACCAAGTTTGGCCTCTATTAAAACCACAAGGGGGGATTGCCCTCACCAACAGCATCCACAACACAAAACCAAATCCCATGAAGTCAGACATGCCCCTCACACTCCCTTACCTTTTAACAATTCCACCATCAATCTTACTGCTCTACTGGATCTGGAATTCATTGCAACAACACAGACTTTACAAAGTCATACTCACAGTTCTAGGGTTTAATAGAGACGTTAACAGGCTATAATTCTGATTGGGAGCAGGATAAGATCCCTCAGTCCACACAGTTTCTCAAATGTGGTTGTAAACCCTTTGAGTTTCAGCCTCATGTCTTATATCAGTGTTCCAAATTTCCCTTAATTGTACTAGTTATGGCATCTCAGTCCTCCAGCAAGCATGGGTGAAGGCTCTGGTTCAGTAAGACAGCAGTCCCAACTCAGCTCTGGCTCTGGTTCTCTTTTGAGGCTGCTGCTGCTCTTGTGTATATACTAGTCTGGCTGGCACAGGAATCTCTGGCCTCAAAGGACTCACACTACTTTCTTTTCCTTGTTGGTGGTGAAATTACCAATTTCTGCTGCTGAATTAATTCAATTTAAAGTGAATGGGATGGCAAGACTAGCTAAACTCCTTGTGGATAGACTAACATATCCTATTTGTATAATCTCACCCATCCATGTTGCAAAGTCCAAGTGAGTGACTAGGAAAGTAATTTTGAACAATAAACCTTTGACACCACACTCAGAGACATGCTGAAACTCACATATATATGTACACACACACACACACACACACACACACAGACACACACACAGAGAGGCAAAGACACACACACACACACATACAGACTCACTCATGAAAATGTCCTTAGGTTTGTCCGTGGTTAAATGTGCCAATCCAATCCTAGACAGCCTCTATAGATGCTTCCATGCCACATTTGGCCGTATGGTCACCTAGCACTCTTACACAGACACTGTCGTATGGACATGAACTCCCTGTCAGCCTCTCTTCCGGCTCTAGTCCATCACTTTATCAAAGTACTGGAGCCATGTCCTCACTAGGGCCAATTTAACTCTGAGGGGTTTTATCTCCCAGGATGTGGTACCTCCCACCACCTTCCTGTCTCCAATCCCCACTGCCAGGCTCTTGGTCACAGAGGCTTACTTGCTAGTGTTTTCTCCTCTTGTATCACCATGTATGATGTTCTTAAGAGAGCATTTTCATTGCCATTCTTTGTGCTCAGAGATTCCATATTCTTCCTTCTCTCTGTCAGACCTCTGGGGATGGAGAGAGATTAAGTAAGTGGGCATGGGACTGTCCCTTTTGGTGTAGGGCAGAGCCTGAGGGAAAGTCAAAGAGGTGGTCACCCTGGGTATATGGAAGACGGTCAAGCCACAGGCTAAGAACATTGATAAAGTGATGGGACAAAACCGGACAGGGGCTGCAGGTAAAGCAGGTGAGAAACAAGAGGTGTGGTCTGAGGGTGGATTAAGGCCAACTAGACTTACCCCTGTCTGTGTGACTGAGGGCATTCTAGGATGGAGTAAGGGATTTTGGTTTGTAACTGTTATCTTTTTTCAAAAAAAAAAAAGATGCCAAAATATAGTAGTTTGTTGTTGTTGTTGTTGTTGTTGTGTGCCATCGAGTCACTTGCGACTCATAGCGACCCTATGTACAAGAGCCCTAAACGCCGTTCTATCCTGTGCCAACTTCGCCATCTCAAACACCCTCATTCCCACCACTCTACTCACAGAAACGATCCATCTCATCGAGGGTTTTCTCTCTTGTGCCATCCCTCTATTCTCTCAAACATGATGTCCCTCTCCAAGGACCAGTCCCTCCTTGCAATGGGCCCAAAGTATGTCAGATGAAGCTTCAGAATCCTTGACTCCAAGGAGCACTCCGGCTTCACCTTCTCCAGGACAAACCTGTTTGTTCTCCTAGCAGTCCATGGCATATGCAACACTCTTCTCCAGCACCACAGCTCAAAGGCATCAATTCTTTCTATCATCCCTATTCACTGTCCAACTCTCTGATGCATAGCACGTAATTGCAAAGACTATAGCCTGGATCAGGTGCACTTTAGTCTCCAGTCTGAACTTGTTCTTTAGTACTCTTGAGAGGTCCCTCACAGCTGACTTTCCCAATGCAATTCGTCTCCTGATTTCCTGGCTGCTGTTACCAAGAGTATTGACTGTGGAACCAAGTAAACGAAAACTGTTAACTCTCTCAATCTCTTTACCATCCATACTGATTATGCCAATTGGCCCAGTGGTGAGAATCTTTGTTTTCTTGATGTTGAGCTTCAGTCCATATTGAAGGCTGCAGTCTCTGAAATTCTGCAGCAAGCACTTCAGGTCCTCCTCAGTTTGAGCAAGCAGGGTTGTGTCATCTGCATAATGCAGGTTGTTGATGATTCTTCCACCAATCCTGATGACACATTCCTCCTCGTGCAGCCCAGCGTCTAGGATGATCTGTTCTGCATACAGATTGAAAAGCTATGGAGACAAAATACATCCCTGAAGGACCCCTTTCTTGAATTTGAACCATCCAGTGTCTCCAAGCTCTGTTCTGATGACTGCCTCTTGGTCCAAGTATAAGTTTTGCATTAGCACAATCAAATGTTCTGGGCTTCCCATTCTTCTCAGTCACAGCTTGTTGTGATCCACACAGTCAAAAGACTTTGCATAGTCAATGAAGCACAGAAAGACATTCTTCTGGTATTCTCTGCTTTCTGCCAAGATCCAGCTAACATTAGTTATAATATCCCTAGTACCACGACTTGTTCTAAATCCAGCCTGCACATTTGGCAGTTCTCTGTTAACATACTGTTCCAAACATTTTTGGATAATTTTCAGCAGAATCTTGACCCAGAGGACCCCAAGGTGGCTGGTGGCATTTTTACCTCCCCAGTTCATTGGAATTAGTGCTGTGCCTTTGGGTGGGAACATTCTTCCTTTTGGAACTAAGAATTATAGATCTGTAGAGCATAGAGTTGCAGAGACAAAAGAAAAGAAAAGAAAAAAAACTGTACGTGGATTACTAAGAGTGATAGTAAGGGATACTACTCCTATTCCTACCCTTGATTCTTAGACCTGTGAATCCTAGCTGTGGGAGAACCAGCACCATATAATGGATGCTGCTTTACAGCATGTACAGTTTCTGGAGAACACTGACCCAACCCTGCAAGCTGTTGCCAACTAGCTGAAAAGAGTTCCATTGCTTCATCAAGCCAGCTGCTTCAAGATGACGGGGAACTTGGTGAGACCAGTAAATTCTTTTGGCATGGCCAACTGTCATACATCATTTGCTGTGAGGTGAGTTCTTTGAGCTAAGGTTGTGAGGGATGTTACAGTGTATATGGCATTCTGCAAGTAAGTACATGGATAGTTGTTTTGGCAGAGGCGCAGAGGCATTGCATGCAGGGAATCAGTATGCCACTAAGTTGTGGGCTGATCACCAAGAGAAATGATGAGCCTGTGTTGGTCTCTGCTGTTGGAAAATTGAGTGCTTAGCAGTAACTGTGGCCAAATTGGTCTTGGTGAAGTACATGTTGCTGTGCCCGTGCATAACTTCCATCCCAACCACCACCATGACCACTACTTTGTTAATGAGTCCCCTGGGCAATGATAGGAGTGGCAGAGGAAGAAAGCAGGTTGATTTCAATAGAACGTGTCATCCTATCCATTTGATTGTTAAAATCTTCCTTTTTCATCCAAGGTTACCCTTAGGTGAACATTCACACAAAACACAAAGATCTTCGCTTCTTTGGTCCATTCAGGAACTTTATCCACATGCCTCTTCCCTGTAGACCCATGTCATCAATTTTTCAATCACAGTCCTTTCAAGCCTCTGACCACTCAGCCAAACCATTGACCAAAACCAATGAGTCAGTACATGATCACACATCTGATCATTTCTTCTTTATGCACAGTTAGTAACCATGGTTGTTCTCCAAGTTCTGGTCATTGGATGATTTTCCTTCACCATTGTCCTCTAGGGGACCCAGAAAGGGATTGCAGTGCTGCTACAGTCCACATTCCAGTGACGACTGCATATTACACAGAAATGGAAGGTCATGCGATGATGGACATTTGGGGCACTGCATACAACTTGTGCCTTCAGGTTCCACTTGAGCCAACCTGTTCTTACAGATATCTCTGTCACTTAATCAAGGAGTCATGCTTTGCATGTCTAACTTTATGGCTCTGTGGATGATATAATATAATATGATGGGACTGCTCAGCTGCATGGTGACAGTTATTGAAACATGAGCTGGGAGCCTGACATCTGACCTGGAGACTTTATGATCCTCCAGCTCCCAAAGCCCCGTGAGTTAGGAGAAGCCTCCAGCCTGACAGCTGATGCATGTAGTTAAGTATTCAGTCTGAGGTCTGTGCTTAAACACTCAGTTTCTCAAACCAGACCACATTCACTGCCATTAGGCTGACCCTATGAGTCAAACCTTCACAGAGTATCTAAAGCTGTATATCTTAACAGGAGGAGATTTCCTATCTCCTTCACAGGAGGAGACTTCCCGTCTCCTTTCTGAAGAGCCATTGGTGTATTCAAACTTCAGAGATGTATGGCCTTTTGGTTAGTGCAACAAGTTACAGACTGCACCAGGGCTCATTCAGTTTCCAGTATGGACCAATCGCAAGCTAAAAGCTGTTTCTGAAAAAACAAAAATAAAAATGTTACCTATAGAGTCTGGTAAGGTCTTAACTAAAAATTCAGTCTATGCAGTGATTCACCAATATAAGTCTGCCAACGACTCCACAAAGCATCTATATCTGCCACTGATATTTCAAGCTCCTTTGAATCGAATAGAATATATAGCCAAAATGGCAGTGGTCTGCATTGTAGCTTGTTCTGGGCCCCACTGATTTTTTCAGTTGCTTGATAAATAGACCCAGATGAATGATATTGTTAGCACCATAATCCAAAGATGCCCATTAGGCACTGTACCACCTTTGTATTCAGTGAAGAAATCAAATGAGAAAATGTATTCTTCATTTTGGAAGGGATATCTTAATACACCCTACATCACTGGACCCCTAGAAATTTCAACAAGATGGAAGGTGTTTCATTTTGGTAAGTTCATTTCCTGTTCTCTAGCACACAAATATCTTCCCAAAAAAGTCAGGAGGCCTTGCTACTTCCTCCTTACTAAGTTCAAGAAAGAAAATATCATCAGTGTCTTCAGCTACCTGGTTATCTGCTCGTATCTTCTCCTTTCAAGTTTCAGGATTCAATTTCTTCCCAACCTATGACTTCACTTTAATTTCAGACACTGTTTGAGATAGGAAATCAATTGGCATTGTAATTCAGCCACTCCTTATCATAAAACTCTGGGTTTGGTTTTGACAATATAAATTCTACTAGAACAAGAAGTAAGACTTTCTTTCAGGGCATAAGTGGCAGCTTTCAGGTCTTTTAAGTGGTACTTGAACTATGACTCTAAAGCCTCCATCTCCTTTCATTCCTTTCTTTTACCACTTTGTCTAGTGAGAACAGGGCCAATCAACTAGTTTCCTTATACTTTTCATTCTGAAAAAATAAAGTGTGAGACATAGATTATTTAATTACCCAGAACTTTGTCTCTCACAAATATTTGATCTAGTGGTGGTGTGATGCTACCTACTTCTATAGTCCCCTTACACCTCTGTTAGCACTGCCCTCTTTACTGCTAGAGGCAGATTCGTCAGTTGTCTGCAAAACCAGTCAGACCTGAGAATCCATTCAGAAAATTCATCCTTACAATTTTGTTCTCTAGAACCACTTGATACAAAATGTATTAGGCTGAGTTCTCCAACAAAGTAAAAGCAGTGAATGTATGTTGTTGTTGTTGTTATGTGCCGTCGAGTCGCCTGCGACTCATAGCGACCCTATGTACAACAGCCCTAAACTCTGCTCTGTCCTGTGCCAATCGCACTGTCTCTGACACTCCCATCCCAATTATCCCAGTCACTGAATCAATCCACCTCATAGAGGGCCTTCCTCTCCTGCGCCGTCCCTCCACCCTCCCAAGCATGATGTCCCTCTCTAAGGACCGGTCTCTCCTCACTACATGTCCAAAGTAAGTTAGAATACAGAAAAAAAATGTGTTTCAAGGACATGGATGATGCAGTAGTGTAGGCTGGCAAACCTCAAAATCATGGGTTAGTTGTCAGGCTAGAGGCTTCATCTGATTCACAGGACTACAGGAACAAGAGAATCACAAAATCTGCAGGTCAGGTGACAGACTGCTGGCTCATGTCTCAAGAGTTGAAAATCAGATGATGACAAATGAGAAGATGATGGCAAGGTTGAGGAGGAGTGTGCATTTTTCTAGGACACCCATATGTATTGAGTGCAAGTCACATCCCTAAGGAAATCCCTTTACATCATGTTACAATATGGAATATAATTGCACAATACTAGCCAAGTTGACAGATAACTAACTACTAAAGTTAAATAAAATTAATAGTTAACAGTCCAATAAGGTGGTGGTGGGGAGGTGTCAAAGCCAGTCAGGTTGCAGGGCCTTTCATAGAGCTCCTCACATAAGGTGGTTTTCTAGAACAATCTCAGTGTTCAAATTACTTACTACAAAGTACTTAGCTAATTGCAGTTGTTTGGAGAATGGATCCAGAGTCCAAGCAACTTGGTTTGGGCTCTCGAAGAGAGAAGGTGCTGACGGCAGTTGGAAGAAGGCTCACATACAGTGGGATCGGAAAGGGGAGCTACACTCTCCTCATATACCACATACATCATGCTTGGGGGTAGCAGTATAAGTCTCAATCCTTAATGACAGAGAGGAGGTTCCCCGCTTCTCATTGACTCAAGACTTCCATGGCTGGAGCTGCAGTTTGCAAGCATTTAAGTGAGTCCTGAATAAGCATATCCAATGGGATGCTTTTAAATATTTAAGAACTAGCTCTCTGGGAGAAAACAAAAAGCCTTATTTGTGGTGTTTGCCCATTGCTATGGTGTAAATATCCCCATCATGACTTATTTCAAGCTACCAGTGTAACACCACTGAATAAGAAATTGTGAGAAGATGTGCACAAGTGGCTCTTGCAAGCAGGCACACACTGCAGAGGTCCAGTGCGCCACTGACTAGGTTTAAATACATGTTCAGGGCAGAAAGAGAGCTGTGTGTAGCTTCAGTGTACAGAGACACAAAGGCCACTAGGTAGTGTATCAAAAGGGTGTAAAGCATAAAAATTATAAGCCTTGGAGTCCAAGTGATAGGATCTCAGCTGTGCTACTTCCTGGCTGTGTGATGGTAGGCAAGTCATTCCATCTCTGTGTGCCTTAGTTTCCTTATTCATAAAGTAATGATAATATTCACAGACTTCTTATGAAGACAGTATAAGTTAATAATAGCCCATGGTGGTTGTCATAAATGTTATTTATCACAATTAGTAAGACTATATGGGAATCCAGAAGGACTAGCCTGTAGACACTTGCATTGCTAACTCAAAGTTCATGCTTCTCTGGCTGTTCAAATCCATCAGTAGATCACTGACACATTGGTAGATTCAAATCAGGAGAAAAATGGACAATCTCTTCCTGTGCGATTTACAGTCTCTGAAACTAAATGGAAGGTCAGCTATGTATTGGTTCCAACTCAATGGTAATGAATCTGAGGTGTTTTTTCAGAGTTGGAATAGTTTAGAATTTTGAGACTTTCAGAACGCTTTCCAAGGGTATATTACTTTTATAATTAAATTTTGCATCTCCTTCAAGATCAGAGATTTAAACTCTATACCTCCGTGAACTTCCCGAGATTTTGACACTTATTTCTAGGGCCATGGACCTCAAAAAGAGGTTTCTGTGTCCCTTCCTCAATCCATCAAAATGAGAACTACTGATTTGAGGGGTGATCTCACGACCTACTGGCAAGAAGCTGCACCGCAATCCCAAAAGCACACAGTTCAAATATGGGCAATCTCCTCTCATGAGATTAACTGCTTCTGATAACCCTCTGGAGGGTCAGCTATGAGTTAGTTCCAGTTCAACATCACACACCACCAACAACTGATTAGAAAGGTGTAGAATTATCACACCAGAGCTCCTAGATTTTGGAGTGAAGGAAGCTTTCAAAGCTTGTGAAAGAAAAATGGCAACGAGACAAAGAAGTCAGTCAGAGCTTTAAAATGCCTCTTCCTTGTTGAAATCTTATGACACAGGAAGTTTCTAGAAACATGTTGCTGTTGTTGTTGTGTGTCTTTGAGTCACCAGTGATTCATAGTGGCCTATGTACAGCAGCTCTGAAGCCTGCTCTGTCCTGAGCCAGTCTCACTGATTCTGACACACCTACCCCCACTGCCACAGTTACTGTATCAATCCGTTTCATCTGGGGTCTTCCTCTCCTGTGATGTCTTCCCACTCTAGAAACATGGCAACTTCAAACACTCACGCTCACACTCAGAATTCCTCTTGGGGACCTTTGGCGGGCTCATCTGTGTTTCCTTCTTATTCCTCCTTCATTCCTGGAAGTCTCCTCTGCTCTTACCCAAGTCTTTCCCTCCTGTTTCTTGGATCTTCCTGAGCAAAGTACGGGCACACCGCTCAGCACCAGTATGCATGTGTACAGAGATGCATGTTTAAAATTCAACAATAGCATTTTTGGGTTTTTTTAGCTGTGTTTTGTTGTTGTTGTTGTCATCATTGTTATTAAGAGTTGTTGAGTTGAGTACAACTCTACGAACAACCAATCTGAATACCGTCCTTTCCTGTGCCATCCTTATGTTTCCTGATACACTCACCCCCATCTCTGTAGTCACTGTGTCAACTCGTCTGGCTAAGAATCTTCCTCTCTTTTACTGTCCCTCCACCTTCCCAAGTATGATGTCCCTCTCCAGGGAATAAGCTCTCCTAGAATCATGCCCAAAATATGTGAGACTTTATAATTTTTACCTCTGAGGAACACTCTGGCTGCACCTTCTTCAAATCATATCTGTTTGCTCTTCTGGTTCTTCATTGGCTATTCAGTACTCTTCTCCAATACCACAGTTTAAAGGCATCGATTATTCTTTATAATTTTTAATCATTGTCCAGTTCTCAGATGCATAACAAGTGACTGAAAAGACCATGGCCTGGATGAGGAGCACATTAGTTTTCAAAGTGACATCATTACTCCTCAATAATTTGGAAAGGTCCCTGACTATGGACAATGCAATACATTTCCTGATCTCTTGATTGCTGGTACCAAGCATACTGATTGAGGATTCAAGTAAGGTGAAGTCATTGACAGTCTTCAATCCTTTCTCTGTCCACCATAATGTTGCCTGTCAGTCCAGTGGCAAGGATTTTTGTTTTCTTGATGTTGAGATGCAAACTATATTGAAAGTGTTTAACCATCTGCAACAAATGCTTCAGGTCCTCTTCAATTTCAGCAAGCAAAATTGTGCCATCAAACAACAAAGGTTATTCATGAGATCATAAGCAATAGATCTGAGCCGTGTCCCATCCTTACAATCTCTGACACTATCAAACCCGCTGCTGCAGTCACTGTCTCAAACTACCTCATTGAAGGTCTACCTCTCCTTCACTGTCCCTCCACCTTCCCAAGCACGATGTCCCTCTCCAATGAACAGCCTCTATTTGTGTTGAGTAGTGACTATGATGTGATTGGAAAGGTTATTCCTTGGAGAGGGACACATGCGAGGAAGGGTGGAGTGTCAGTGAAAGAAAGGAAGACCCTCAACTGGATTACTGAAGCACTGGGCTCATATATGGGACCAAGACAGAGTTCAGATCTGTTGTTTATGGGGTCGCTATGAGTCATACTCGACTAGATGGCACTTGACAATAACAACCACCTACACACACACGTAGTTGTTGTGTGCTGTGAATTGGATACAACTCATTGTTGACCCTCCAGCAAGTTTTAAGAGGAGTAGGACATTATTAAGAAATGGAATGTATAATATTGACATATTGGCAAAATGAAATGGATTAGCATGGGATATTTTGAATCAGACAGTCATACATATGATCTACTATGGCAGAGATGAAAAGGTGAAGAAAAACAGGGTCACATTTATAGTTAAAAAGGCCATTTCTAGATCCATCTTGAAATACAATGTTGTGAGTGGTGGGATAATATCCATACATATACAAGGAAGTCCAGCCAATACCAGTATCATTTAAATATATGCACCAACAACCAGAGCCAAAGAGAAGGAAACATATTTCTATCAACTTTTACAGTCAGAAATCAATTGAACATGCAACCAAAATGCACTAATAATAATTACTGGAATGCAAAAGTTGGGAGTAGGAAAGAAGGACCAGTAGTCAGAAAACATAAACTTAGTGACAGAAATGAGGCTGGGGATAGAATTATAGAATTTTGTACAATCAATGATTAATTCATTACAAATACCTTTTATAAGAAACTTAAATGAAGACTATATACATGGATTTCACCTGATGGTATGCACCAGAATCAGATAATTTACATCTGTGGAAAGAATTGTTGGAGAAAATATCAGCGGTGAAAACTAGGCCAGGTGCTGATTGTGGACCAGACCATCAACTATTCACATGCAAGTTCAAACTAAAACTAATGAAGGTTAAATCAAATCCATAGAACTGAAATTAGACCTTGAGTCTACTGCATCTGAATTTAAAAACCATCTCAGGAAAAGATTTGAGGCCTTGAACACTAGTGAGTGAAGATTGGATGGGCCGTGGGAAGATATCAAGTATATCATCCACGAAGAATGTAAAAGGTCATTACAAAAGCAGGGCAGGAAGACTGAGAGGAATGTCAGAAGAGACTCTAAATATTGCAGTAGAGTGCTTAGAAGCCAATGCAAAGGGAAGAAATTAGGAAGTTTAGGAGATGAACAGAAGATTTCAAAGAGCAGCTCAGGAAGACAACACAATGTATTATAATGAAATGTGCAAAGAGCTGGAGTCAGAAAATCAGAAAAGATGAACTCACTTGACATTTCTTAAGCTGAAGGAACTAAAGAACAAATACTTAAGGATGCTTTGGGCAGAATATTGACTGATTCGAGAAGTGTTAAAATTAGATGGACCAATAAAAGGGTGGGGGAAAATATACCAAACAAATGGCAACCAGAAAAAAGCAGGAGTAGCGATATTAATATCTGATAAAAGAAATGTCAATGTAAAAACCATCACAAAGGACAATAAAGGTCACCCTACATAATGCTGAAGGGGTCAATAGAACAAGAGGACATAACAATAATAAATATCTACGCACCACATGCTTGCTACAGAGGGGCAAGAGCCTTCAGTATGGATTGAGGATCAATGTCAAGAAGACAAAGATTGTTACCATTGGACCAATTGGTAGCATCAGGATGGATGGTGAAGAAATTGAGATTGTTAACAACTTTAGTCTGCTTGGCTCCACGGTCAACACTTGGCACCAGTAGCCAGGAAATACAAAAACGTACTGCGATGGGAAAGTCGGCTGTTAGGGACCTCTCCAGGGTACTGAAGAGCAATGGTGTTACTCTGGAGATTAAGGTGCACCTGATACAGGCTATGGTCTTGTTATGCATAACTTGTTATGCATCAGAGAGTTGGACAATAAATAGGGAGGCTAGAAGGAGAATTGATGCCTTTGAGTTGTGGTGCTGGAGAAGAGTATTGACTGTACCCTGGACTGCCAAGAAAACAAACAGATTCATCCTGGAGAGGGTTAAACCAGGCTGCTCCTTGGAGGCAAGGATTCTGGGGCTTCGTCTGACATA
>NW_006399808.1:7102640-7103254 GCF_000299155.1 Elephantulus edwardii | reverse complement strand
GTACAGCCACTGCAGCTCCATGAGGCTTCCACAGCTGAAACTAATGGATTCCCTCACCCAGGATGGATGCTGGACACCGGCCCTCCTCAAGACGGGTACAGTGAAGCCACCACACTGCCGCAAGGTGGACTTAGTCTGGAGAGAATTCTTGGAGCCAGGATGGCGGCTGTGAGGGAAGCAGGTGCCCTCCGGCTGCCTGCACAAGAGGGGCCGCACACCAGCCGAGCGCCCGTGCGGTGGGGTGGGGGGGTGCGCCCCCAACGGCCGCCTGTGCTGGGGGGCCGCGTGTCTCCCGCAGGCCTCCTGCGCTGGGGGGGGGGGCACGTGCCCCACTGGCCACCTGTGTAGGAGGTGGGGGATGGGATGCATGACCGCCATCTGCAGGGTTGGGTCTCCGTGGACAGGCCAAAGAAGATGATTACCTATGCATTGGACAGGCCACAGAAGATGATTACCTATGCAATGGATTGCTGAAAGTCACTATGAGTCTGATGACCTTAACAGTGGCAGCATGCACAAGAGGACTGACATCCTAAATGCACCACACATTTTGTTCTGTTGAATGCTTCTGCCAAAAGATGGTTAGACCTGGGGGGAGGCTGTTCACAATTCTC
>NW_006399808.1:7091829-7099730 GCF_000299155.1 Elephantulus edwardii | reverse complement strand
CCCTCATTATTTCCTTCACCTGCTCCCCCTACCGACCAAACTGTGCAGCTCTGCAACTGCATCCTGGCCCATGCTCACCCTTCTGCCCCCAACCCTCACCTCCTTGTACCCCCAATATGTTTTTCCCAATAAAAAAAAGACAAATATGACCTATATAAAACACGATGTTGTTGTTGTTAAGTGCCGTCGAGTCGCAGGCAACTCATAGCGATCCTATGAAGGAGAGTCCTCATCACTTGGGTGCCTTTCTTCCTCTCTCCAGGTTCATAGGGTTTCCCGAGGCAAGCTATTACGGAAGTGGATGCCACTCCTCCTTCCAAAAACACGATAGGAAAAAAAAATGGAAAGCATATACAGAGTCACTGTACCAAAAAGAATTGCCTGACAGAAAAATTTCATGAAACTACCTATGGTGGAGAAGGAAGTGCAGGCTGCTCTGAAAGAATTAGCAAAAGACAAGGCCCTAGGAATTGATGGAATATCAATTGACATATTTCAATAAACAGATGCTGCCCTTGACATGCTCACCAGGTTGTGCCATGAAATCTGGAGAACAACTGTCCAAGTGATTAAGAGAGATCCACATTTATACCCATTCCAAAAAAAAGGTGACTTGACCGATTGTGGAAATTATAGAACAATATCAATAATACCACACATGCAAAATCTTGCTGACGATCATAAAAAACTAACTAAAACAGTGCATAGACAGAGAATGACCAGAAATACAGCTGGATTTAGAAGAGGCTCTAGCACTAGAGACATTATCGCCAGTGTCAGATGGATCTTAGCCAAAAGCAAAGAGTACCAGAGGAATGTCTTCATTGACTATGCAACAAATTGTGGTTAGCCACAATTTTCCTTGAGGAAAATGAGAATCCCAGAACACTTGATTGTGCTTGTGCAAAATCTATACTCAGACTAGGAAGCAGTACTCAGAACACAGCAAGGAAAACAACACTTTTTGGTTCAAAATCAGGAAAGGTGTGTATAAGGGATGCATCCTGTCTCCATATCTTTTTTAAAAACTATTTTTTATAGGTTTTAATTATGATTTTAACAAAAGTTTACAGAAAAGTTGGATTTTCATTCATTCATTGCTGTACATTTTCCTCCCTTCCTCCTCCCTCAATTCACTTTTTAAAAATATTTTTACTTTTTTTTCTTTCAGGTTTCTCTCTCTCTTTTTTTAATATAAAAATTTATTTTACACCAATTTACTTAAAAAGTTTGTATACATTGCTTTTCAGATCAGATATTTCCCATTTCCTTAACCCTCCCCCTTCAGCCATGATATTGTACAAACCTACGATTGTTGTTGTTATTGTTGTTATGTGCCATCGAGTCATTTGTGACTCATAGTGACCCTATGTACAACAGCCCTAAACCCTGCTCTATCCTGTGCCAACCGCATTGCCTCTGACACACCCATCCCGATTACCCCAGTCACTGAATCAATCCACCTCATAGAGGGTCTTCCCCTCCTGCACTGTCCCTCTGCTCTACCCAGCACCATGTCCCTCTCTAAAGACCTGTCTCTCCTTACAACATGTCCACAATATGTCAGACGAAGCCCCAGAATCCTTGCCTCCAAGGAGTAGCCTGGTTTAACCCTCTCGAGGATGGATCTGTTTGTTTTCTTGGCAGTCCATGGAACATTCAATACTCTTCTCCAGCACCACAGCTCAAAGGCATCAATTCTCCTTCTAGCCTCCCTAGTCATTGTCCAACTCTCTGATGCATAACAAGTGATTGCAAAGACCATGGCCTGTATCAGGCGCACCTTCATCTCCAGAGAGACACCATTGCTCTTCAGTACTTTGGAGAGGTCCCTAACAGCAGACTTTCCCATCGCAATATGGTTTTTTTTTATTTCCTGGCTGCTGGTGCCAAGAGTGTTGACCGTGGAGCCAAGCAAACTGAAGCTGTGAACAATCTCAATCTCTTTGCCATCCATCCTGATGCTACCGATTGGTCCAGTGGTGAGAATCTTTGTCTTCTTGACATTGAGCCTCACTCCATACTGAAGGCTGCAGCCCTTGACCCTCTGCAGTAAGTGCATGAGGTCCTCCTCAGTTTCAGCAAGCAGGGTTGTGTCATCTGCATAACGCAGATTGTTGATAGATCTACCACCAATCCTAACGCCACACTTCTCCTCATAGAGCCCGGCCTCTCGGATAATCTGCTCTGCATACAGGTTGAAAAGGTATGGAGATAGGACACATCCCTGGCCTTTTAAATTTATATGTGGAACAGATCATTTGGGAGGCTGGGCTTTATGAGGAGGAATGTGGCATCAGGATTGGAGGAAGACTCATCAACAATCTGCAATATGCAGATGACACAACCTTGCTTGCTGAAACTAAATAGAAGGTCAAGGACTATAGTCTTTAGTATGGACTGAAGCTCAACATCAAGATGACAAAGATTCTCACCACTGGGCCAATTGGTAGCACCATGATAGATGGTAAAGAGATTGAGATTATTAATAGCTTCGACTTGCTTGTTTCCACAATCAACACTCTTGGCACCAGCAGTCAGGAAATCAAAAGATGAATTGTACTGGGAAAATTTGCTGTCAGAGACTTCTCCGGACTAATGAGTAACAATGTCAGTCTAGAGACTAAGGTGTGCCTGATCCAGACATGGTCTTTGCAATTACTTGCAATCCATCAGAGAGTTGGATAATGACTAAGGATGACAGAAGAAGAATTGATGCTTTTGAATTGTGATGGTAGAGAAGAGTATTGAACATACCATGGACGGCCAAGAGAACAAACAGATCTGTCTTGGAAAGGGTGAAACCAAGTTTCTCCTTGGAGGCAAGGATTTTGAAACTCCATCTCCTATACTTTGGTCACATGGTCAGGAGGGACCACTCCTTGGAGAAGGACATCATGCTTAGAAGGGTGGAGGGACAGAACATGAGATGTATTGGCATAGTAACTGGCGCAATAGGAGTAGGTGTGTCAGAGTCTGTGAGACTGGCTTCAGCTCTGCTAGGGTACACTTCAGAGCTATTGTACAAAAGGTTGCTATCAGTTGTAGGTGACTTGATTTCACATAACAACAATAAATCACAGGGGAGGAGATTGCCCATTGTTCTCTCCAGAGAATCTGGTGGATTCGAACCATGTGCCTTTGGGATTGCAATACAGAGTGCTCTCTCTCACAAACACACCCAGCCTCAAAAGTGATATGACCTTTTTCATATTGTAAAACATCCTTCATTTGCAGTGTGCACTTGGTAGGAATTTTGCAGCAATTCATAAGTTTCTCCTGTCTGTGTCCAAAAGCAATAGTATCATGTTGTATCTTTAAATCTAATAATAAGATGTGATTAGATGCTAGGTATAATTGTTTGGATATTAATGCTTGATTGGTTGGTTGGTTTTTTCAGTTCGAATGTGCTTTCTTTTCATGGAAGTCTGTGTAGAGTAGGGACAAATCCGTCCTGTGTGCCCCAGACCCTCCCTGTGGAGACAGCGGCCCTTGCCCACGCTGGAGAACTGAGGTCCCCATGCTTCTTTCAGCCTGTAGGGTGGCTACCACATGGTGCCACCGGCAGAGCCGGTCCTGGCTCTGTGCTGATGGGCCACAAACAGGGCACCTGCTGCTGGAGTGCTGCCCTCCTAGCAGCCCCCCTTCATGCTCTTCTTGGCTGCAGGAGGAAAGGGAAGCAGCCCTCCAGGGCCTCGAACTCCTGAGCACAAAGGTCCTTCCTCAGGAAGGAGCAGAGGTGGCCAGGCGTGAGACCCCACACCATTCTGTTCACTGATATGAGGCATTAGCCTGAGTACCTATGGACACTTCCATTTGGGTCTATCCTTTGCCGGCACCTCGCTAGATTGGTTGTTAAGATTGAATTGCTTTTAATGTCTTCCCTAGGGATTGATTTTATGTAAAATTATAAATGGGCTTCAGACACTGTGGCCCCAGTAAACCGTGATTTACAATCACTATATACCTTCTCGGCATTCTCCGTTTGCATCATAAGCCCACACAGTCAATACAAGCCCAATTACCTTGGCCTTCAATTTTTGGGGTTTACCAAATACTACCTCTATGTACCATATCAACGAAAAGCTATGTTTTAAAAGTTGAAGCCCCCATCTAGTGACCCTGCCAATAAGAAAGCCCTCTCCTGTCTCTGCTTCTAGGTCAATCATTACAGTGATGGGTGACCCAGCCATCCCCAAACTCCCCTGTGGTTGGTGACTGGAACTCTAAGAGACTCAACAGGTTATAGGTTCCTACCTGTGATCCTAAATACCCAGGAGCTTACTTTTAGCATAGGGCTCAAACTTGAAGCTACACGTTATTGATCCAGTGCCCCAACGAAGACCTAAGAGAAAAATGTTGATATATTCCAGCCAAGTTGAAGGGTAAAGTCCTTCATTGTTGTTGCTGGGCGGTGCTGTTGAGTATAACTCATGATGACCCTATGAACCACAGAGCTGACCCTATCCTGTCCTGTGCCATCCGCATCATGTCAGACACACCTGAGCCTATTAGTACAATAATTATGTCAATCCATCTTATTGAGGGTCTTTCCTTCTTTTGCGGACCTTCTACTTTCTCAAGCATGATGTCCCTTTCCAAGGAATAACCTCTCCTAGCAACATGCCCAAAATATGTGAGATGAAGTTTCACTATCCTTACTCCCCAGGAGCATTCTGCCTTCACTTTTCCCAAGACACATCTGTTTGTTCTTTTGACAGTCCATGGAATATTCAGTACTCTCCTCTGACACCAAAATTCAAAGGTATCAGTTTTGTCCAACTGTCAGATGCATAACAGGTGATTCTTAGTCCTCAAACTAACACCTTTGCTCCTCAGTAATTTGGAGATGTCCCTGACAGTGGGCTTGCCCAATGCAATACACCTCCTGATCTCCTGAATGCTGGTACCAAGGATGTTGATTGTGGATCCAAGTAAGGAAACCGTTGACAATTTCAATGTTTTCTCCATCTATCATGATGTTTCCTCTTGGTTTAGTGTCATTATAATTCCACCCAATGGCCAGAAGGTGGAGTAAGGCTTAGCCAATGGGCCATAGGGGACCAGAGAAAAGTTGTTGGGTAAGAAGACTGACCATCATGAGACTTTTGGGGAGAAAAAAGGGAAAGAAACCCATCCTTACTAAGAGTCAGCATGGACCAGGAAGTAAATTGATCATTTTTGGATTTATTATTTATTTGTACCTCACCACACCTCCCCTTAGGGAGCTCTTGGTGACTTAATGGTAAGGAGTTGGGCTATCAACTCAATGGCACGTGGTTCAAATCCACCAGCCGCTCCATATAAGATGGCAGTCTCCTCCCATGTAATTAACTACCTCTGAAGGCCTTCTGGAAGGTCAGCTGTGGGCTGGTTTCTACGAGGCGGTGCACAGCAACAACACAACCCCTATTATTTTGGTATCAATGTTCTCATTCTACTGATGAGAAAACTGAGGTCCAGAAAATCTGAGTCAGAGAGTTGACGCAATGGTAGAGTTAAGAGCTCAGTTTAGGTCAGTCTGACCCCAAATCTGTCCTCATGTGACCTCACTGTCCTATGTAACTTTAGGCTGCTTTCACAGAGAACCTTCATGATGTGCGTGTCTAGGTGCTGGGGACCGAGTCGTGCTGCTGAGTCAAGGGTTCCCGAGTCTTTTCCTAGCCCAGATGCCTCCTCCGTGGTTCACACAGGCAGAGGAGGTACAGTGGCCCCGAGCAGAGTAGGGTTTACATAGAAATGAGTTAGAATCTGGTGTGTACTAAATGGGAAACGTAAGCAGTGATCTGAAATCAATAAGCCTCACCTGAGACAGCGCAGCTGCTGCACCCTCAGTTGGGGGCCAGCCAGGTTTAAGTTCAAACCCCAGCCAGGTTTAAGTTCAAACCCAGCTCAGTGAGTCTCAACCCTGGCTGCAAAGGATAAGACGTCTGTATTCATTTTAAAATAACAGGAGAAGGGTTGTGGGAGTGAGAGAGGCACAGAGTAAATGAGGCGGGAGGCTGAGCTGATGGTTGTTGAGGCTTGGTAATGGGCTCATGGGGGTCTGTTACACTACTCGCTTTACTTCTCTGTGTATCTGAATATTTCCATAATTTTTAAAAAAGTAATAACTGAGTAATCAAAAACTGAGACATTAAAAAAAGTAATCACTGAGGACTTGAAAACCAGCACACAAAATCCCCAAATTACATCCACAACCCTCCCATCTACCCAGCTGAATCGGAACCTCGGTTCCCAGGCATTGCTATAACTGCTGTTGTTGTTTGGTGCCGTCCAGTCTATTGCAATTCATAGTGACCCTATGAACATCTGAACCTTGTCCTGTCCCCTCCTCACCTTCTCCAATATATTTGAGCCCATTATTACAGTCACTGCGTCCATCCATCAGGTTGAGGATCTTCCCCTCCCATGCTGACCTTCACACTTTAAAATCTCCACCCGTGGGAGCAGCCATTGGCGAGGACTCCTGTCCCACACACCATCACTGCCTATCCCTGTGACCCCGAGCCCATATTCATCACCCACTGGGATGCCATCTGTGAAATGGGGGAAAAGCCTTCCTAGAATTTCTATGAAGATCACATGGGGAAATACTGCATCAAAGGTCTTCACACAGTGAGGAGACACAGTCAGGTCAACTGGGCTTACTGTCACTCTGAGCACAAGCCTCTTACCAGGTGGGTGAGAAGTCCTAAATGTTCACCTGAGACCTGGGGAAACCCCAGGACAGACCACACTTTTTGAGTAACTACTACACACTTTCCCAATGCACAAGAAGTTCATCAGCTGGGAGGGTGGGGTGGGGTGGGGCTCTCTTCACTGTAAAAGAGTGCAGCTCCACCTGTCCTGCTTTGGCCTGTGTGTACCACGTGCGCACACATGTGAAGGTGTACCTATCAGAGCAGGTGAGCGATTTCTATGACCTCCATTGTCGTCTAGCCAAGAGCATTCAGCCACATCGTTCTCCTGTGGGTCCAAACTGCCAACCTTCCTGCTAGCGGTCAATTAGTTTAACCATCACACTACTACTAAAAAAAAAAAAAAAATCATTGCCATTGACTTCAAATTGAGTCACACTTGAGCCTCCAGTGGGTGGTGGTGGTGGGGAAGGGTATAAAGAGGAGATTGTGTATCTTTCTTCGTCAGAGCTGGTGGTGGATTCCAAGCACCTGAGAGGTGCCACCTTTGGGTCATCAGTGCACTCCCTAGGTCACCAAAGTCCCCACCACACCACCTAGGTTCCTTATTTCTGTAAAAGTAAGGGTGAGTCTATGCAGATCAGCAGACCACAGGTGTGTCTGGGCTGTTGGCACGCACCCATATTTGTGCTGAGTGTGCACACGGGGGTACCTGTGACAGAGGTTTGGGTGGCTGCTGATTCCCTCTGTGACGGTCTCTGACTCACAAGTTCCTGATCTTCATTTACTTCGAGTCTCCAAGCACAAGGACTCCAGAGGCATCCAATGTCACCACCAGAGAGAGGGAAAGGCCTCCGATTTCTCTGCGGGCATTTGTCACTGGCTTCCAGGATCCAGTGTCAGCTTCTCCACACGATGAGTAAAAGGGCCAGGAAAACAACAAAACAAACTCCCCAAAACCAAACAATCGCCATATGACAACCCTATGTGTTTCAGAGTAGAAACACTGGGGTTTGGTGGCACATGGGGTTTTCAGTGGCTGTGACCTGTCCGAAGTTGACTGCATCATCACCACCCCAAGTTCCCAGCAAGGGGTAGGCGTTAGTAAGTAAAGGAGGGGATGGATGGTGTGGACCGCACACAAGGTGACCTGTTGGAGCCACAAGGTGGCAGTGGGAGCTCCCCAGGCTGGGAAAATGTCCAAGGCGCCTGGACCAACTCCTCTGAAGTACAGAGAGGCTGGGCAGAAGCTGCAGCGGA
>NW_006399808.1:7087123-7091525 GCF_000299155.1 Elephantulus edwardii | reverse complement strand
GCACCTTGAGCGACGGCTGTACCCCAGCGAGGCTCACACCCCCACCGGGACTCTCTTGTCACCCTCTCTCACTGTCATCCTCCTTCAGGGTCCTGGACCCTTGGTGACTTCTCTGACCAAGTCTAACACGCCAGGGAACCCTTTTGCTCTCCCGTCCCTGGTCCCCCCAATTCTGGAATCTTGCCGCCTCTGCGTAGTTCCTCCAGGAAGGAGAGTCGCACTAAATACTCAGAGTTTTGGGGTTTTTTTCCTGATTGTGGGGAGAGGGATTAAAGGCACAAAGCGCCTCCATTCACCCTCTTAGCCAGTCCTAGGCCTGAACTCAGAGCAGGGAAATATCAGAAACCTTTTCAAATGGGAGCTAGTAGGCCCTCCTTTGTGGCCTAAGGGTCCCCGGCAAAAGAGGAGGGTAAAATGTGTTCGTCTGAGTGTCCAAGGGCGCGTGGCAGGTGTTCGTTAGAGGTGAGCAGAGGCAGGGTGGGGGTGGAGGTGGTCAGGGAACCTGAGTGTGACAGGGCGCCTAGTTGGCCGACATTCTAGAAACCCAGCCCTGCCAGGCCCGGCTAGGCCTCTCCACCAGCCCAGAGTGGGAGTAGCGTGGCGGTGTCCCGGGACACGCGAGCTGGGCATTTCCTCGTGCGTCTTGGGGAACCCAAAGGTATCAGGGTGGAAGGCACTGGAGGCTGCCCTCAGGGGAAGCGCCACATAGAGTTTGCGTCTTCACCAAGTCCCCTGTAGCAGGCTTGGGAGCTGTAGGAGGCGGACAGAGGTGGCAAAGGCTGCTGTGCGTTCAACCCGGGGAAAGGGTGGCAACAGGAATGAGGTGGAAAAATCTCAAAATCGCCAACCCTCGTGCAAATGGCCGCCAAGGCTGCGCGGTTGTAGGATCCCGGTCCAAGGCAGAGCGCGTACCCTGCGGGCATGGGGCTCAGAGGACCTAATCCGGCCTGATCCTCAGGAGAGGGAGTTTGAGAACGTGCTAAGAACAGACTATGACTACATGGTCCCGGGATCCCAAGGAAAGTGCGCGCTGCACCCGGCGCTCCCACGGAAGGAAGAGGAGTCAAAGTCCCCAGGCTAGAAGGGAGGGGGGAACAGGGGAGGAGGACAGTGGGAATTGTACCCCGCCCGAAAAAAATTAAAAACATTATATTTTCCTGCTGGTCCCATTGGCCCTCCCTGAAGTTCAGTCAAATGGCCCAAACTGGGGAGAAAGAAGCGGCGCGCGCAACTGGGACCCTCACCCACGCGGGCCCCCTGCGGCGCCTCAGCTGTGTGAGTCTTCAGGAACACAGGCGGCGTCCACCTGGTCGCCCCAGAGAGGTCGGCACTGGACACCAGCACGCTCCTCGGGGTCGAATTTGGGGTGGCTTCCAGCTCTGCCACCCATGCGCGTTCCCTTGCAGCACGGACCCAGCAAGAGGTCCATCAGCCAAAAAGTCCGGGCCAGGGGAAAAGCAGCCCAGCGCACCCCACTGCCGGCGGGGCCCCTGAAGGGACGCTGGCTATGGTCAGAAACTAGCGGCGGCCTGTTCTGGCCCTTGGATGGCAGGAGAGCAAATCCACTTGCCCCGAGGGACAGAGGCGCGCTGTTTCTAGACCCGAGGAAACCAGTTCCCCAAACACCCCTCGGTCCCCGGGTCTAGCTTGGCGCAGGGACGCTTAGGGTGCAGAGAGAAGACGCGGGCAGCCGCGCGCACCCAACGCGGAGGCTGGCCGGCGCGTCCGGGCCTGTTCCCTTCTTCGCACAAAACGAAACTGAATCATCCAGGAATCTCAATAGGGAAATCAAAACAAACAAACAAAAGACATCTTTTTAAATTTCCCCTTTCTTTCACTTTTAACAAGCGGTCTGCTGGGAAGAAAAATGAAATAAAAACGAAATGAGCAATAGCGGAGGATCTCTTCTTTCCAAATGATGAAATTCCTTAATAAAAATATTTTCCCCCAGGCCAACCCCTTCATGGTCGGCCCTCCCGAAGTCTATGTCTCTCCCAGAAAAATCACAGCAAAACAATCGAAAATCCGGCCACGGTTCTGGAAAGAGGTGGCCAAGAGGCCCCGGGACCAAGTGCTAAAATTGCCAAGCTCTTTTCTGTCCTTATGCAAAAAATAAAAAAAAAAGATAAGAAGTAGTAAAACCCTTTAATACATCAAATATACGGATTTTTAATCTTTAAAGCGATACATTGTCTATTATTTTAGTACATGACGTAAACCTTGTCCCCTTCTCAGCGGGTGGACTTAAAAATTAAAAATAGTTAAGTGTTCCTTTTAAAGAACAAAATAAGGCAAATGAGGTTTTGGAATAGAATTGTTTTTCCTTTTTTTTTTTTTTGTTTTCTTCCAGAATACATACAAAAAAATACCCATTCTCTCTCGATGGTATATTCCTTAAAAATAATTGCAATTTGAAATCAGAGCTGAGAAATCGTGGCTTGTTTTTTTCTTTTTTTTTTCTTCATTTTTTTGTAACAAACATGCATGTAAATCTGTGTTTCAATCAGACATTAAATAAGAACGGTACAATACAATCATAACAATTTTAAAGTAACATTAAAGAGAAGACCTCTAGTTCTGCGGTGGTTTTGTTTTTATTTATAATCTACAAGGGACGGGAGGGTTTGTTTTCCACATTTTACCCTCAAGTTTTAATCTTATTTTCCCCCTCCTCCTCTTTACCTACGGAGCTCAAACTAAATAATGCACTTTTGAACCACGGGCCCGCTTGGAGCTAACATAAATAAATACCAGTGTTCACCGACGCACTCCTCTGATGAACACTTTCTCAATTATTTTTTTTTCTATAAAAAGTCAAACGATAGTATTTTCAACTTTTATAAAGTTTGGACGGGCAGGTGAGAGGCGGAGGGTAAAGGGAAGTTTGCCATCGGGTCTCGATATTGTATATAATTTTTTTTCTTTCCCGGCCCGGGTCTTCCCCTTGTGCGGGTGTCTGTGGCCTCGGCCCTGTCCCCGCCCCTCCCTAGCATCGCCCCCTCCCGCGTCTCCTGCTTTCCCCCAGGCTCCTTCTTTTCTCCGTAGCCCTCCAGGCCACCCTCACTGATACCCAAGCGCTGAGGCCGTGGTCAATCTCTGTCCATAGAGGGCGTACGGGGAGTAGTAGGGTCCGGTGGCGGCGGGCACGGGCACCGGGGCGCCGGGCGTGGGGAGCGGGCTCTTGGAGTAGGGATGGTAGCGGCTGCTGAGTCCCAGCGCATGGTGGGGGCTCCGCAGCGCCAGCGTTCCGGGGCTGCCCGGCGCACCCGACGTGGGGATGTGCATGTGGCAGGCCATGGCTGCGGCGGCGGCGCTGGCCAGAGATGACGAGCTGGGGTAGCCCGACAGCAGTTTGTCTGTCCCGGGGAAGGCCGTATGCGTCCGCAAGTGGCTCAGCAGCTCTTCGGAGGTGGCAAAGCGCTTGTCGCATGGCCCGTTGGCCGACACCCAGTTGCAGATGTGGGGGAGCGGGTCGTTGGGAAGCATGAAGCCGTAGGGATAGAGGGGGTGGCCGGCCAGGGAGGGCGGTGTGGCGCCTGCGGCGGCGGCAGCGGTCAGCGAGGAGTGCACTCCGTGCAAGGGGTGCGTAGGGTACACTAGCGGGTATCCGGACTTGAGCGCAGCAGCCGCCGCTGCCGGGTCGTGGGCGCACGAAGCGCTGGCGGCCGCCGCCCCGGCCAGGTGGCTGGCGCAGTGGTAGCTCAGGCAGTACGGGTCCCGGCACAAGCTCGCTGTCATTACGGACGGCGGCGACGCCCCGGCCAAGGGGCTGGAGCCGGCCGGCTTGCTGCAGCCCAGGGAGCCCGCCGCGGCCGCCGCCAGCTGCGCGCCCACCAAGCTGCCCGGCTTGGTGGGGTCCAGCGCCACGCCGTGCGGCAGAAACTGCGGCGGGTAGCCGGCGTAGGCCCCGGCTAGACTGCCAGGGTAGGTCATGCCCGCGGGAGGCAGGGGAAACACTGTCTGGCCCGGCTTGTAGGGCGACACGGGCGCCACCAGCCCGGAGCCCAACACTGAGGAGGAGGCGGGCGCGCTGGGCCCGGAGCCGGAGCCGGAGCCCGATGAGCCGCCGCAGTCCGAGCCGAGGGCCTTGCTCCCTGGGCCCCCGTCCGTGTGCTGGTTCACGTCCACGTTAATCCCTCCGCCGCAGCTAATCCGGCCGTGCGCCAGCCCCGGTGGACCCCCGTCAGCCGTGGCGCCCCCAGCGCCCTTGCTGCCACCTCCGCCGCCAGTGTCTGGGTCCTTTTTGTCGTCCTTGGCCTCCGGGCCGCCCCCGGCCGAGGGCAGCATGCCTCCCGGCGAGCAGGCCGAGGCGCTGGAGCTCGGGCTGCCTGTCCTGGGCGTGAACGGCTGGCAGGTGGCGCTCGGTACCCGAAATCCAGATTTCTCAGCCGAAACCCCCCCG
>NW_006399808.1:7058324-7087023 GCF_000299155.1 Elephantulus edwardii | reverse complement strand
ACCGCCGCCGCCGCCACCTCCCGGTTCCTTCTTATCCGAGCCGGGTTTGGAGTAAGGCTTGAAACTCGACTTGTCCTCCACTCCGATGTCACTCAGCTTGAGGGGGCCTGCCTTGGTGTCCTTGTCGCCCCCAGCGCCACCGCCGGCACCGCCCGCGCCGCCCCCATTGGAGGCGACCGAGGAGAGTTTGGAGGAAGGCGAGGGGTCGGGCTTCCCGATCTGCGAGCATGTCTGCGCCAACAGCGCCAGCGGACTCTTCTTGGCATCGAGCTGCAGGGCCAGATGAGGAAGGGGCGCACAGAGAGAGAGACCCTTTAGTATTCGCACGCAGGGTTCAAACGCTCAGCCACTCAAGCCCCAAGACCTTCACAGCGCCGAGGCGTATTTCTAGGCGGTACTCCCTCCCACCCCGAACGCCAACACTCTCGCCCTTGGAAAAGGTGGCAGACACCTCCTTTCCCCCTATATCTTTTTTGCCTTCTCGAGCTGGATTTGCAAAAAACCCAAACCAACAAAACCAAACCCAACTCTCCAATGTTTTGGTTTCTGGCTCCGAGGCCCAAAACTATACCCCTCACACACCCCTTAATGTTTGAGCGCAAAGGCTTGGTCAGCTGGCACCCCTGAGGTTGTACAAATTCCAAGAGGGAAGAGGGATAGTGAGTTTCGGTCCCGCCAGTATACCGGGCCGAGAGACTTGAATAGCAAAGGGAGACACAACTTTTGGCCTCCCAATTCCCATCTACACTGCATTCCACCTCCTCAAACATTTCCACCCAGTTTTAGGTGTAGGAGCACTGTCTGAGCCCACCCCAGTTCCAAAAAGAAAGAAGCCCCGTGGAGTGGCAGTCAGCGTAATGATCCCAGCGCGATCCAAGGAAGGGTCCTTACCTCAATGGGGCTGACCGGCGTGGAAGGCAGGGGCTGAAGGTACTCAGGGTGCAAAATGTGGCCAGTCCGTGCCGTCAGCATCTTCAGCACCTTAATGGGCAGGCGATTGGCCTGGCGCAGGGGGTCAGAGGGGGGTACGGCGTGCACAAAAGGCTTGGTGCTGCGGGCCGAGGAGCCGGGGCCAGCGCCGGAGCTATTTCCAGAGAGCGCGCTGGTCCAAGCAGGGTCTGCGCCGCTGCCTCCGCCGCAGCCGCTGCTGTGCTTACTGCTTCTTAGGGCAGAAAGCGAGGGCGCTGTGCTCATGACCCACCCGCGCGCATGGGAGCAGCGGGGGGAGGGCTCCTGGAGGCGCGGGGCGGGCTCCCGGCTGCGCTCTCGCCCGGGGAGCAGGAGCAGGAGGCGGAACGGCGGCCACCCGCGCCCCGCGCGCCTTCTCGGCGCCTGGAGCCAGCAGCAAATAATCCTGGGGAGTCTGCAGCGGAGCCGTGGCGGGGCGGGAGAAGCCGGCGGGACTGCGGGAATGCCGGACGGCTCCCCGTGGCCGTGGCGAGCTGCGCCCCTGCGCTGCGCTCTCGCGGCCCCGCGCCGGCGCTGCACTCGACGATGTGAGCCGCTGCCTGTCCAGCCCCGGCTCTGGCGAGGAAACTCACTTCAAAAGCAGCTGCACCAAGGGGGAGATTAAAGCCTTTGCCGCCTTCCAATCAAATGGGAGCCCGAGGTGATTGGAGGGTCAAGGGGATGTGACGCGCCCCGTACCGCCGCCGCCGCCGCCAGGACTCTTAGCGCTGGTTTTAATGGGCAGCGCCCTCTCCACCGTCCCCCCTTTCCCTCCCCGCGCGTCCCCTCCCTCGATTTGGTTCGGTGGACTGGGTGGACGCTTATTCTATGTTTGTCATTTGCCGCCTCCCTCTTTTTTCTTCCTTGCCGTCCTTTTCCCCAGGTCGCAAATAAATAGAAATCTTCTCTTGAATGGGAGTGCGTACGGGGAACAGACTGCATGGGTGACGTCTGGAGCCAAGCCAGGGGATCTCAGGTCACCCTTATCCCAAATGGTCTTTTATTAAATGAGATGCCCTGCGGCGCGGCCACCAGGGTAAGGCAAAGTGAGGAGAGCGAGCTGGAAGAAGTACGCCCTCCCGCTTTGATTTCCAGAGCATCGGCTGCAGAGAAACTAGAAGCTAGATGGGCAGCGGCGGCGGTGGCGGCTCTTCCCGTTGCAGCGCACCCTACTCCCCGCCCTTCCCAGCCACGTGATGCCCAGCGAGGCTCAGATTGGGGCAGAAGAGGGGGTCACATGCTTCCTCTGTTTCACTCAGTGCCACCCCCACCCCCTCCCCATTCTGACTCTCCAGCCACCCTCTCTTCCACCTCCCCCTTCTTTGGGCATCTCCACCCCTCCATCAATTGTCAATGTTCCTCGACCGCAATCAATCAGTTATTTGTCAGCTCTTGTCAATCCGCCCGTGATTTATGTCAGCTTTTGTTGCTGATTACAAGGCGGGTGCGACTTGAAGGGAAAAAGAAGAGAGGGAAAGACGGAGAGGAAGGAAGGAAGAGACCGAGGGAGAATCAGAGGAGGGACAGAGAAGAGTAGCCTCCTGGGATGGGAGGGTGTGCATGGTAAGGGGGAGGGAAAAATAAAAAAGAAGAGGTGAAAGAGACGTTTGGTGTAGGAAAAATGGTTCGTGAGTGTAAAGTGCGCAGGTGCGCCTAGGGCGCACAGAGGGTGCGCAGGCCTGGGGTGCCCGTCAAGCTCCTCTCCAAGTCGGAAAAGGAATCACTTTAGGGCCTTTGGTCTGTTTAGGACCCTGGAGTTGGGGAGCTGGAGACCTGCGGTGGAGACATCTCGGACCGAATTTCTTTCCCAGGGACGGATCACCCCGGCGCAGGCATCACCCTCCGTTATGCCCTCACCCCAAATTTGGAGTCTTCTTTTCAACAGCCATACTACGAATGTAACCTGAGTTCTGTAAATCAACGGTGGGGTGGTCCCCAACTCTAGCCCCCACCCCCGGCCCCGTTCCAATTATTTGACCTCTTTGGACTATGTCTAGTG
The DNA here is from genome assembly GCF_000299155.1 of Elephantulus edwardii. Taxonomy (NCBI): domain Eukaryota; kingdom Metazoa; phylum Chordata; class Mammalia; order Macroscelidea; family Macroscelididae; genus Elephantulus; species Elephantulus edwardii. The sequence goes on along the minus strand of NW_006399808.1, from coordinate 7,084,076 downwards.
CAGGGAGGCAAGCGGCCTGACCATGTGTGTGGGGAGGACACGTTCCAAGCTCACTGGGGCCCCTTGACCGCCCGCCCCCGCCCCGCGCGGTGCCCGCAGGCTTGCGAGCCGGGGTTACTCCGGGCCGCGTGCTCGAATTTATCGGAACGGCGAGCGGGGATTGACCTGCGCAGGGGAAACACAGGAAAAGAGAAGGAGGGCGGGGGTGGTTAGTTGCCTGTGGGAACGCGGGCTCTTCCAGGGAAGCGGAGCGGGACGGTCGCGTTCCCCTCGATTTGAACCGTCACTTGGGCTGTTTGGAAGGAAGAGGGGAGGCGCTGTGCCTGGGTCCGGCGCCTCGGGTATATGCACGCTTTTGCTACCGTGGGAGTTCTCAGGGCTTTGGGAGCGGCCAGAGCGAGCTCGGAGGTCACCTCCAGAAACTCGCAGAAACTGCAAGGGGGGGGGGGGGGGGAGAAGCGGACGGTTCCGCCCGCCCCTGCACCAGCCCGCTTCCTTGGAGAGACTGGGAAGACTTCGAGTCTCCCCTCCCCCACTTTTCCACCCTGGCTCTTTTGTTGTCAAGGCCTTTTGATAAATGGTGGGGCTGGGAGCGCTGGGAGCTGGGAGCCGGCCTGTGCCCGCGCGGGGGGCGGGGGCTGAGCCTGGAGACCCGGTTTCCACGGCGCGCACCCCGCGTTGGGCCGGTACGAGCGGGATCCCGGCCTGGGACCCCTCCTCGGGTGTACTGGCCCTCTCTTCTTTCAACACCTCACCCCATTTTATATGTGTCTCTCTCCTAACTCCGTACAGGTACTGAGAACTTTTTGGGGTTAGTTTTAGAATTTTCACGTAGGCATTATTTTTCTGCGTTTGAACGTCATTCTCTAGATGGGTAAACTTTATGGGATGACAACTCGGCGGCAAAGGAGGATTTGAAGAGAAGCGATGAGGGGAGGGAGGTGGTATGTTTGCAATCTGCGTTCGACTGTGTGTGTGTGTGTGTGTGTGTGTGTGTGTGTGTGTGTGTGTGTGTGTGTTTAAGACCACACGTGCGTTCGAGGGGATTTGGACTATTTGCCTGTGCGACCGCCCAAAAGGGCGAGTCCTTGAGAAGGTGGTGAGGTCATGAAGGTTTTCTGAAGGATCTTGGGGGAGTGAGTTCCAGGCGCCGGGCTAGGAGCGCGTCAACAGTCCTGAACTGGTTCTGCCGGCAGCGCGTCCGGGAGGCCGCTGGCGTCTGCGGGTTTGTTAAGAGCGCTGCGTGGACCGATGCGGGGCTGACCGATATGGGCCTGGGCCAGCGGCTGAACTCCTTGCGCTCTGGTCTAGCCTTGGGCCGGGTGTCGCCTCGACCTCTCTTGTCAGGCTCAGTCACTAAATGCCCTGGCCGCAGTCAGAGGGGGGCAATAACTGTCGAGTGAAGTCCCCGCTTTCTCCAGACAAAGTTCCAGACTCAGCCTGAGGCTCTTTCTCTGCCTTCCAACTTTAGCACCCGCAAGGAAACAACACTAGCGCCCAACTTCTCGGGGTGCCAGGGACGGGGAGGCAGGGGTTGATCCCGGCGCCCTCCGTATCAGTGCGCTGCGGTGCGGTCGCTGACGCTTGCGGCTCTTCTGTGCTACCCGCGCGCGGGTCATTGACAGGGTGCGTTTCTCACTTTGTGAAACCCAACTCCGAAGGTCCGAGCACACGGGGGCGCCTGGGGTCCTGTGCGCCCCAGCCTTTGGAGAGGTGCCGGCGCCAGAGCTGGCGCATCTTGCCAGGAGGCCAAATCTCGGAGAACGCCTGGCCGTGAAGGTGGGGTTAACTACCCCGCTCAGGGCCTAAGGCCTCCAACCCCCAGCGGCGCCTGGCAGGGACGTCCTGCGGGTTTTATTTGCACACAATGGAAATGATTTGTTTTCTCTAAAAAAGGAGTAGGCTGGCAGATATTTGAGGAGGGGGTAAGGGGAGAAGAAGGAAGGAGCGAGAGCTGAGGAAAAAAGTTTGAAAATGCCTTGAACTATTCACTGTCGAGATGGCTAATCAGTATTGAGGCCGGAGGGCAGGCGGGCCGCCTTTCACCGCCGCTTCCCTTTCATCTCGGGCTCGGCGGAGGCGCTCAATTAAAAGCCTATCAGTTTGTAAGTAAATCAACGCCTATCAGAGTTGTCACATCAAACAAAACGATTATTATTGCAGCCCGCCTCCCCTATTAATCTCCCTCGAAGATAATCCGCCTGACAGGTCAGGCCCGGCGAGCTGGAAAGCCTGGCCCAGAGCACCCAAGGAGGCCCGGACTGGCGCGCGCCCCCGGGGGCCTCCCCGCCACTGCCCCGCCCCACCTCGCGGTCCCAAAGAAGTTGGGGAAGAACCGGCGCGCTGGGGCTTCAGGACCCAGGATGAACCCGGCCGGATCGGGAGTCGGGCTCAGGGTCACAGGGCCCGGAAGGACTGCTTCTCGCTCAGGAGGCGTCCCGACTGCTGGACCTGCAAGCTGGTCCTGGCGGCCTCTTCACACCCTTCACCGTGTCCCTCAGGCTCCTCTCTTCTTTCCTCCTCTCTTTCTCTTTTATTTTTATTCTTCCGCTTCTTTCGTGGCTTCTTAACTCTTCTTTATTGGTTATTTTCTTTCCCGTTTCCTTCTTACCAATGAATATCTCCCTACTAGTTCTCTTCCAGGCGCGCACAGACCATTTGTGCAGAATGACATGCCCTGGAGTAGGGCATCCTTAGCGTCCGGGCTACCTCCGGAGTGTGTGCAATTCTCTAGAACTTCTAACAGAGTCTTCCCTAATTTCTTCCCAAGAAGGGGCTCTTAGAAGCTCCGCGCCTACTTAAGGCTGTGTTTCCAAGGGTGAGGGGAAAGGGAGAGGCCAGGGCGCAGAGACGGATGAAGGAAGGAATGGCTTCGAGCACTCTCGCTCTCTCTGGAATTAGAATTTGGTCTTGGAATATTCACAGCTGCAACCTGCACAACCTTGCTGATCTGGAAGGACCCACGAGGCCCTGGTGGCTCAGCTCCGAGCATGTGACGGACTGTCTAATAATGTAATAAGAAAATGAAGCCTGATTATGGCTTCCGTGGCCTCAAACTGGCGCCCGCCGGCCAGGTGGGGCCTGGATGCAGGATGAGCTTGAAATCGTGGGCTTCTTCTGGGCAGCCTCTCACTGGGAGCTCCGCTGCCAGAGACCGGAGCGCTACCACCCGGAGCTCTTGCTCAAGTTCAAAGGCCAAACGCCCAGGTGAAGCCAGGTAGTTGAAGGTTATTTGGGGAGGAAGAGTCACTCTCAGGATTCCAAGTCCTGCAAGCCTAACTGCTGGGTCCAGAGGCTACTTGGCATCCCCCTCTAGGAGAATCCCTTAGGCATGGCAGTTCTGGACACCAGGCCCAGCCTCTGCAGGTCACCGCTGGGGCTGAGACAGCCTTTCCAATGACTCTCACCTTGGTGTGTTGCGCACTGGGGACTCCAGGGTCCACAGCCCAAACACTGGCTTCCTGAAAACGCCAGGCTATGGCTATGTTCATGCTACACAGCTGATTTGGTATTTTTTTCTTTCCATACCCAGAAACACAATGTCGACGCAGAGGCTGGGTTTTGTGAGCACCTCGGTTTCTTAAACACACGTATTTCACCTCTGCCAAGGTGCAAACACTGTACCCCTCGAGGACTCACACTGGCTGTGAGAAATATTTGCCGGGTAGCACAAGTCCTAGCTACATCCCAGATTACTCCCAAGCAAGGGATGGAAATGACTCTTGCTCTAGATACTTTCCAATTTAAATATATGTGCACCCCCCTGAGATTTTCGCAATATTTTATAGATGTAAATATTCAGATGCTTTAAGTTACATGCCCTTGAAGGTATAAGCGATCTGAGCCGTTCACCCTGGACGTTGGGCTGTTTGTATGATTTTTCATCTCTGCACTTACACAAGAATCTCGACCTAATAAATTAAATCTTGTCATTTTTAGAATCGATGGGATTTCGCTGGCCGGCGTTTGTGTTGCTTGTATCCGAATAACTCCAGGTCGCAGGCGTCTTACAGGAAACGGCTGCCGGTCCTCCGGTCCTCGTGAGCTCTGGACTTCTCTCCCCAGCAAGGGACCAGAGGCGGCTCCTGTTATGGGGTCGCGCGCGACCGCGGGGGACCAGATCCCTCTGGGCATCCGCAGCAGCGGCGCCGCCCCGCAGGTACAGCAGCAGGCCGAGGCTCCTCGCTGCAGTGCGCATCTGGCAGCACCCCATCTGCCCGGGCTTGGAAAAGATGCCAGGCTGAGCCGGCCCGCAGCAAAAACTGAAAGCAAATTCCGTTGCAAATGTAGCAGGAACTTTGTTCAACGCCAAGTTTGCAGCCGAACATTCGGAGGAGGCTTTGGGAGGACTGAGCCCCAGCGAGTGCGCCCTCGGGAAGGGGCCGGCGGCGGGGGTGGGGGACGAAGAGGCGCTGGACCGCAGGTCCGGTCAAGGGCTAAGCGCCTCTGTTCTTTTTCTCCAATTCCTCTGCTCGCCGGTAAAAGCGTTTCTAAGGGGCCTCGGACTTCCAGGATGTATCTGTGGGGCTTGCATGGGAAAGGGGTGCTTTGTAAAAGTTGCAGAAAAGAGGTTGGCTTATAAATGTCTGCCCAGCTGAAGAAACCGTGAGAACCTCTCGCCTTCTGGGGCATAGTGATCAAGAACCACGAGGGAGTCCCCCCTGCGTACAGCTCTCGCCACCCCTGGAGCCCTTAGTGGGGAATGAAAACCTCTCCCGGCCCGCAAACTTCCGGGCGCAGTAGCCGGGAACGCCGCTCCAGGCTGCTGGGTCTTTCGGCTCCAGCTCTGAGCCCCAGGAGGTGGGGATCGCTGGCTTCCGCCTCCCACCTGGCTGCCCAGAGCGTCATCGCCGACCCCCCAACTCTCCAGCCCCGGCGCTTCCCTTTGGGAACAAGGGCCTTGGGAGGCCTGCGACCACGCAAAGGGCGCGCGCAGGTCCGCGTGGGGGCGGCCGCCCGTCTCTCCGCAGGGCCTGTCGCCCGGCTGGCCGCGGTGGGTGAGTGATGAGGGCAGAGAAGGGCGCCCATAAATCGCGAGTGTCAGGGCGAAAAACTCTCTTTATTGTCTGCGTGATGGATGGGCCCGGGGACGAGACACCAAATACTTCGTATCGCCTTTAAATGGGAACACATTTTCCGCGGCCATAATTCATGTTTTTTAAATAGAAAGTTTGAAATGTTGCCTATATTTCACCGGCCCTGACATATTTATGAATCGCTCCCTGCATGCAAATATCATTATTTAAAGCGCCGGGGAGAGAGTGGAGAAGGGGGAGGAGGCGCAGCCCGGGGTGGGGGGAAATGGGGGTGGTGAACGCTGGATGTGCGGGAGGAGGGGGGCATCTTCCTAAGGTGTGGACAATGAGGTGCAGGGAGATGTCACCGCCGGAAGCCCGGCGCGCCCCGTACTCCCCTTCCATCGCGGACCCAGCAAAGCCATGCTACAAGTTGCGCGGCTTCCGGCCTAGACAGATTCCCACCACTGGCGGAGAACTGGGGGGTATCTTGCGCCTTACTCGGAAGCCTCGATTCAGAGCCGTAACCACCTTTTCGAAGAAGAAAATAGTAAAAATAAAAATCTAACAAGCATAAAAAAGTAACCCAGCATGTTTTGTGTTCTTTGCCTTGGAGTCGCTTTTATTTTTATTCTGCAAACTTGGGATCGTGCACTCCCAGGAAAGGCAGCTCTGAGACCCCTTGTCATCGTGAGGAACGGGTGGGAGGCGACCTCGATGCGCCGCCAGCCAGCCGGCTCAGTACTTCCGAGGCGCAACGGAGCGTGCGCAAGACGCGGGACCACAAACGACCGCGTCTCCCAGCCCTGGGGCTCTGCCCACTCGGCCTTCCCGGCGTGCTGCGGAGCTCCAGATCCCAGTCCATCCTCTCCTAGTCTCTACTATCGCTTTGGAAAAAGAGCCGGCAACGTGCCCGGGGCCTGTCCCCACTTGGCGGCCCGGGGGCGCCCACACCTGAGCGCGCACTGGACTTTACCTTTGCCCTGCCGCGCGGGGTAACAGAGGTGTGGAGGAAAGGGCAGGGTGGAAGGGACAGTGGGCACGGCCCAAGCCCGCCGGACGCGCGGCCCGCAGTCTCCACGAGGGACCGGCACCCGCGCCCGCGCCGGCGGAACCCCTTCGTGCAACCGAATTAAGCTTGAGAGCGCCGGCCGGGGGAGGCGCCCGGGACCCGGCGTGGGGAGTGAGGGGCGGCTCGGCGGCACTTCCGCTGGGGGCGGGACTGCAGCGGCCACGCTGATCCCGCCCCTGCGCGCCCCGCCCCGCCCCCGTCTCCGCCCCTCGGGGCTGGGACCCAGGGGTGCGCTGCAGCCTGATTGCAGCGTAACACTGCTGTGTGCTCAGGGAGGGCGGCGAGCAGCGCCAGGGCGAAATCTCGGATTTTGAAGTCGTAGGAACATAAGCATCTACACAATAGCTACCCCACTCCAACCTACTGGTAAGACTTGTTGGAACTTTGGGCTTTCGACAGTCCCGAAACCCTGCCTGGTGCCCGGGCTCCCCAAGACCAGATTTATCTTTCAATTATAAAGAAAACACATAACCGTGCACATAGGGCTCCCCGCCTGCCTTTCAAGAAAACATCTTTGGACATTCATTTTTGCGTCCGGGTACTGTTCTAAGAACTTCAAATAAATTATGGGCTCACTGCGATTCTCCGAGGTGGGCACCCTGAATGCCAGGTTTTATGGAGAAATCAGCCTGGCCTTACTCTCCTCCTATGCATGACGGTACCTTACCTTTCCTCCTGAGCCTCAGCTTCTCAATGCTGGGAACTTGTCTTTTTAGTTAGTTACCTGGTGGGGTGTGGGGAGAGCTTCACCTGCTCCCCTCACACTCTTGCAGCTCTGGCAGCGCAGAGCGTGGGAGGGGAGCCCCTCAGAGCCTGACTGAGACAGAGGTGTGAATGAGACGAGCTCCACTCAGCCCCAGGGGAGCCCCTTTCCTGACGGGATGAGCCTGGGTTCTCCCTGAGCATCCCTGGTGTCCATGCCCGAAGCCGGAGGCATCTTTTTAAAAAGGCAAACCAGACCTCCTGTCTTCTCTGCTTAAAAAGCCTTTTGGTCCCGAATCGATTCAGTCCACCTATTCCCCGTGGCTAGTGGTCTGGGCTTGATGTGCCCTGTCTGATTTTGACTTATCTCCCATTCCTTCTCCTGGACTCTAGAAAGCCTTGTTCCTTCAAATACTCCATACTACTTCACACCTTAAGGCATTATCAACACTTTTCAACTCCAAGGGGTCAGGACTGAGGTGCCTCCTTCAAGGAATGAATGAAGGAACTCTCTTAAGGATCATCAATTATGTTAAAGGAATGTATGACCATTTACAGGGTTCGTTACACTTTCAGAGCTACCAGTAAATGTTCACACCCAAAAATGTTTTCCATTTAATGAGACGCATAACATAGATGCCTTATATATAGATGGCCCGGTGCCTTAAGAGACTACTAGAGGAGGTCAGAGAAGGGAAATAACTGTGGGCTTACAGCCATTTATTTATTGAAGTTTTCAAAGTTCAAGATTTCTGACGGTTCACACAAATCTAGTGGGAAAATGACTCTTCTCCCGACACCATGAATATTTATGCATTTATATCTCAATGCTTTTGCCTGGACCCGCTTTTGCTACCCCCACAGATTGTTCCATTACAATTCAGTTCCTTATTATCGTCTGACTGAGCTGCCACCGCAAGAACTAATTGTCCTGCTTACATTCAGCTTCTCTGGCCTCTGATATTATAGGTACTCCTGTCTGGTTAATTTCCCTGACCACAACACCCACTCAGAAACCTTCAGGGGTCCCCCATTGTCCACATGTAGCATCTGACTCTTTATAATTGTGCTCCAAATTACTTTTTGAAATCTTTGTTTAATTTATGTGCCAAAATTAAAAAATATATATTCACTTCAACCAGTAAAATGTTTGAAGAACAAAAGCTTTAATGATTTCCTTCCATCTCCTTGCCATTCTTTGTTCAGTCTTTTGAAATGCCTATTGTTAACAGCCTCAATTGTAACATCTACCCCTTTCCCCATGATCACCATGCGTATAACACACACACACACACACACACACACACACACACACACACACGACCAATGAGTATGTATTGCAGTTGGCAAATCTGCTAGCAGGGACCCGTTTATAGTGCTAAGGACTAAGAAAGTCATTTTAAGGTGCACTTGATCCAAGCCATGGTATTTTCAGTTGCTTTATATGCACTTGAAAGTTAGACAATGAATAAAGAAGACCTAAGAAGAATAGATGCCTTTGAATCATGGTGTTTGCAAAGGGTATTGAATATGGCATGGACTGCAAAAAGAACAAACAAATCTGTTTTGAAAAAAGTGCCCCTAGTTCTTAGAGGCAAAGATGGTGAAACTTCATCTCACATACTTTGGGCAGTCTTTGGAAAGAGATACCATATTCACACAGGTAGGAGGTACCAGTCCTTGGACATAGGCATGCTGAGGAAATCGGAGGGTTAGCAAAAGAGAGGAATGCACTCAATGAGGTGAATTGACACAGTAACTGCAACAGTGACCTTGAGGATGAAGAAGGATAGAGCAAGGTTCCAATCCGTTGTTCAGAAGGTCACTATGAGTCATAGTCAGCTTGACTGCATCTAACAATAAGAAAAACAAATATATGTGTGTGTGTGTGTGTGTGTGTGTGTGTGTGTGTGTGTATGGTTATTATGTGGTTGCTTGTTTATATAAAAGAAAAGCAGACAGAATGTTCAACTTGTCATTCTTGCTTGGTAACAAATTGGTTTATAGATATATCAAACTAAGTTATTAATTTTCTTAGTGGCATGGCATATACCACTTTCTCAGGCATTCCTCTACTCATGGCCATATAGATTACATTATGGATTGGATTGTGTACCTTCAAGCTATGGATTGGAATCCTAACCCTTATACCTAAGGATATAGTCTTGTTTTGGAATATGCTTTCTTTATTATGCTAATGTGTCATCTCAAGGTAAAGTGTGTTTTAAACATAATCACTCTTGAGATATGAAATGAGCTGACTAGATGCACAAGGAAGCACAAATGGAGGCAGACAGATGGACATGAAATTCACCAACCAAGCAAAAAGCACTGAGTCTGGAGAAGTCCAAAAAGATAAAAATCTTCGTCCAGAGCCAGGACCCAAAATTTGGTCTATTTCACCTGAATTTAAAAATCAAATTAAGAACAGGTTTCAGGCATTGAAAACCAATGATTGAAGACCATAAGAGTTGTGAGAAGACATCAAGGAGATCATTTATGAAGATGAGCAATAGGTCATTACTAAGGCAGAGGTGAAAGAAAGGGGGGGAACCCCAACCCAACAAACCAAATAAATGTCAGAAGAGACTATGAGAGTTCCACTAGAGGATTGAGAAGCCAAAAAAAAAAAAAAAAAAGAAGACATGCCAAAGTACTGAACAGAAGATTTCAAAGTGCAGCTCCAGAAGACAAAGTTAAATGTTATAATGGAATGTGCAAAGAGCTGGAATTGGAGAACAAAAAGGGAAGGACTTATTCATCATTTCTCAAGCTGAGAAGATGGAAAAACAAATTTAAGCCTTGAGTTGCAATACTGAGAGATACTATGGGAAAAATCTTGAATGATCCAGAAGGCATCAAAAGAAGATGGAGGAAATACACAGAATCAGTATACCAAAAAGAATTGATGGGCACTGAAATATTTCAAGAAATACTATATGATCAAGAGTTGGTGATAATGAAAGTACAAGTTCAAGCTGCTCTGAAGATATTGGCAAAAACTAAGACCCGGGAATCGATGGAATACCAATTGAAATGCTTCAACTAACAGATGTAGCCCTGGCTGGATGTGCTCACCAGTCAATGCCAGGAAATTTGGAGGACAGTTGCTTGGCTGTCTGGCTGGAAGAGATCCTTATTTATTGCCTTTCCCAAGAAAGGTGATCCAAAAGAATGTAAAAATTATCAAACAATATTATTTATATTACATGCAAGTGAAATATTGTTGAAAACCATTAAGTTCAAATTGGATTTAGAACAGGCTGTGGCTGAAGGCTGCATAGTGGAGTGGACCTGGGGGGAGGGATTGTAAAACAATGAAATAATTTTTCTTTTACTTTTCAAAGAGGGGAGTGTACTAAGGGGGAGGGGTGGGTGTGGAGAAAAGTGAAACAATGAATGAATGGAAATCCAAAGTCTCTGCAAATTTTCATTGAAATTAATAATTTTTTAAATGGAAAAAAAGAGAAGAGGCTATGGCACCAGGGATATCACTTCTCATAGCAGATGGATCCTGGCTAAAAGCAGAGAATACTAGAAGAATGTCTATTTGTGTTTTCTTGACTATACAAAGGCATTTCACTGTGTGGGTCATAACAAAGTATGGCTAACAACTGAGAAAAATGAGAATCCCAGAATATTCATGATGCTCATATGAACCTATATTTAGACCAAGATGCTGTTGTCCAAACAGAGCAAGGAAATTCTGCATGGATTAAAATCAGAAAATGTGTGTATTCGAGTTGTATAATTTCTCCATACCTGTTCAATTTATATGCTAAGCAAATAATTCCAGAAACTGGACTCTATGAGGAGGAATGTAGCATTAAGATTGGAAGATGACTTATCAGCAACCTGTGTTATGCAGTTGACACAACTTTGTTTTTTGAAAGTGAGGAAGACCTGAAGTTCCTGCAGCAGAAGATCAAAGACTACAGCTTTGCATATAGGTTACATTTCAACAACAAGAAAATGAAAATTCTCACCACTGGACCAATAGGCAACATCATGATAGATGGAGAAAAGATTCATATTGTCAACAGTTTCATTTCACTTGGATCCACAATCAACTGATACCAGCAATCAGGTTATCAAAGACATATTGTCCTGGGAAAAAACTGTGCTCAGGGACCTCTTCCAAATTACTGAGGGGCAGTGATGGCAGTTGGAAGATGAAGGTGCACCTGATTTAGGCCAGAGTCTTTTCAGTCACTTGCTGTGTATCTGAGAGCTAGACAATGGTTAAAGATTACAGAAGAATTGATGACTTTGAGCTGTGGTGTTGGAGAAGAGTGACTTCTCAAAGAGCAAGTGTAAGTTTTAGAGACAGTGCAGCCAGAGTACTTTTTGGAGACAATGTTGACAAAGGTTCATCTCACCTACTTTGAACGTTTTGCTAGGAGAATGACTTCAGTGAAAGTGAGAAAGACCCTCAGTGAGATGGATTGACAGAGTCATTGCAGCAATGGGCTCAATTTTGCCAGAGGTTGTGAGGACGGCACAGGATAGGACAGCGTTCAGGTTTGTTATTCACAGGGTCCATATGACTTGGTGGCAGCTGGACAATGACTAGAGATAATGGAAGGAGAGTTGATGCCTATAAGCTGTGGTGCTGGAGAAGAGTATTGAAAAAATACCATGGACTGCTAGGAGAACAAACAAGTTCCTTCTGAAGAGGGTGAAACCAGGCTGTTCATTAAAGCAAGGATTCTGAAGCTTCATCTGACATACTCTGGACATGATGCAAGGCAGGATCAGTCCTTGGAGAGGGACATCATGTTTGGGAGGGTGGAGGGACAGCGCAGGAGAGGAAGAACCTCAAGGAGGTGGATTGATTCAGTGACTGGGGTAAAAGGGGTAGGTGTATCTGAGACAATAAGATTGACACAGGATAGAGCAGGATTTAGGGCTGTTGTATGTATGTAGGGTAACTATGAGTCACAGGCGATGTGATGGCATAACAACAACAGCAACAACAACAGTTTCTTAAACTCTTGTGTGTGTGGGGGGAATATAGGTTTTTAAAAGATGCCCACTTGTGATACTTGTACAGCAGAGCTAGGAAACTTTTCTTTTTCACTAGTAAAAATTTTTGTGTCTCTATCCATGGCTTCGTGATAAGGAGCTACACGTAATTTCATCAGCTGCTCCACGGGGGAAGGATGGACAATCTTCTCTTGTCCACTTTTCTGTTTCTGAAAACTTGCTGAGGAGTCAGCTGTGATTCTGAATTGATGGTCCACAACAACAACAACAACAACAACAACAACAAATCTTTAAAAGAACCCTGGTGGTATAATGGACTACATGTTGGGCTGCTAACTAAGAGGTCAGCAGTTTGAACCCACCAGAAGCTGTCTACTTCTGTTAAGATTTACAGCCTCAGAACCCTGAGGGGGTCGCTATCAGAATCCAAATCAATTTGATGGCAGTCGATTTGGAGTTGGCCTATTTCCTTACAGGATCCATGAATGGTGCAAACTGTAAAAGCTCTTAGCTACTTACTGACAGGTTGAAGGTTTGACTGTGCAGAGAAGCATTTTGGAAGAAAAATTTGATAATCTACTTTTGAAAAGTCAGTCACAGAAAACCTTATGGAGCACAGGTCTACCCTGACACGAATGGTGTCGCAGCAAACTTGATGGCATCTGGTGGTTTGTATCCTTAGAATCAGTAATTGAATTCTACAGAATACATTATTCTAAGTGCAACTGCCCATGTTGTTGTTTACTCTCAAGTTGGAGCTGACCCTCCAGCAGGTTTTCAGGGGCAATAATCTCATGGGATGAGATTGCTTGCTCATCTTTCTCCCATGGACCAGTTGGTGAATTAGAACAGCTTGCCTTTGGGTTGGCAGTGCAGCTCCTTACCACTAAGCCACCAGAGCTCCCTGCAACTGCCTATGAGCCAGCCAAATGGAATTTCTTTGTTCTTCTCAAATACCCTATGATCCTTACAGCTGGGGAAATATAGCCTTGTGCATATTCCAAGTTTAGCAAATGAGGCAAATGTAGATGGAAAAAGCAGGAAAGCAGGAGAGCAGACTGAGAACTACTTTTCTTTCCGGATCAAAGAGCTCAGATGTTTGGCCATTCTCTTTGCCTCTCTCTTCCTTCTTCCTCAGACACATGGGATGAAGATTGCAGCCATTTTGTGCCTATGAAGAAAAGTCCAAGAGAAGTGCAGAGAGAGGTTTAGTCCTGATGTGGCTGAAACACGAATCATCAACAGCAATAACCCATCTCTGTAACCTTTGCTATGTTGTTGTTAGGTGCCATTGAGTCGAGTATGACTCATAGTGATCCTATGAACAACAGATCTGAGCCCTGTCCTATCCTGTGCCATCTTCACACTTCCTGACACACTAGAACCCATGCAGCAGTCACTGTGTCTGTCAATCCACCTGGTTGAGGGTCTTCCTCTCCTTCACTAACCCTCGGCCTTTCCAAGCATGATGCCTCTCTCTTAGCAACATGCCTGAAGTATGTGGGGTGAAGCTTTATTGTCTTTGCCTCCAAGGCGCACTCTGGCCACACTTTCTTCAAGACATATTTGCTGTGTTAGAAGAATAGAATTCCTACTTGTTTAAGCCAATGGAATTGGTATGTTTATCCTTGCAGCCAAACACGTCTTAACCTGTATCCTTAATACTGCTGTCTAAAAAATGTTAGCAGGTTCTATTAGAGGTTGGCCTACAAGTGTAGTTTTCAAAATAGCATTGACAGTAGGCAGTATGCTCGAGGGATGACTAGCTTTTTTCCCCCAGAATAGCTAAAAGTCGCTTGGAGTCAAAGCTGGCAATACTTCTAACCCTCAGTGTTGTGTGAAGCATTGCATAGTAGACTTTAGTGAATCCCTTCCCACCCCTTTGGCTGCCTACCATCTGAATCCACTTCTTTTTTTTATTTGGAAGCAGGGCCTTCTTCCAACTATACAAACTATTGATGCTACATATCCTCTTCTTTCTGACCTCGGCAGCTGAGGTTGCACCAGTGGAATACTTCTGTCTGGGACTTAGACTCTCTGGTGAGGAGAGCATTGGACTTGGTTCAGAAACCCTTATCAGCAAGCAGCAGAGACTCTGGGAAGCTAGCAGCATCCTTGAACCCAGTGCAGTGGCATGGCTGCCTCGTGGCTGCTGAGGGAGAGCTCAGTGGCTGTCATGTGAAGTGCGGTAATGGTTGCCATTTAAGACAGAGACCTGGCAAAACTGTGTCCTCCAGTCATGCTTGGTACTTGCTGGTTCGTCAAATCTGGATCACCAGTCTTCCCACTGATTCTGTGACTTTCTGAGAGATTATTTTTCTGCTTACATTAGTCAAAGCCAGTTTCTTCCACTTACAAGCAAGAATATTAACACCTTTGCCAGCGTCTTGTTCGTTGTGTGGCTTCTAAACAGGTTCTGATGGCTATGACCTCTTAGTTGTGCCTGTGGGCAGCATACACCATTGTGGTGTGGATTCTTGTTTTAGTTTCTTAGTGTTGCCATAACAGAAGTACCACAAGTGGGTGGCTTTCATGAACGTACATTTATTTTCTCACAGTTTAAGGGGCTCTAGAGTGAGGCTCTGAAGGAAGATTCTTTTCTCTTTCCACATCAGTAGTCCCTCTGTTCTTCAGTTCTTTGGTGCTCTTCATGTAGAATGTATTTTCCCCATTTATGCTTGCTTGTCTCAGTGCCTAAGCTGATTCTCAGAACCAGGGTTTTGAACAGGGCCAGCCTGGTTCAGGCATGGCTGGGAAAGTGACACGAGAAGGGCACTGAGTTTTAAAATGTGAGTGAAACGGTACTTATTGCATTGAAAGAACTCACTAGCCATCTCCTAAGTCTCCCATTCAGAGTTTTCACCATTAATTTCCCCCATTTCAGCTAGCATTTGTGGACCACTCCTCTCCCACCACCACATCTTGTATGTCCTGATTTCCCTTCATGGGCCATGACTCAGCAGCTCAAACTGGCTTGAAGCCCTGCTCCCACGTCAGAAATGGGTAGGCTTAGGACATACTCTATAATGATGGGACGCCATTAACATAGCAAAGAAAAACTCTATTCTTAAAAGAAACTGAATGTGCATATATTTTCAGGAGACATAATTTCTGTTCATAACAGATCTAATGCTAAAATGACTTGATTTGATAACTCTAATCTGGTCAGGCAGTGATTTCAGCTGAAAAATGGTTCAAGTCAGCCAGGAGAATCAGTCATGTCAGAATTGAGTGCAAGAACACATCGACTCAGATTACTTTATTGAAAGCTTTGTAGGCAATGGATACTCTTTGAGATAGCTTCACATGACATTATTTTTCTTTTACCAAAAGCCAAATACAAAAAAATTATTATCACCATCTGATTTGTAAGAGTTTGAAATGTCTCCCCTTCTAGCTCTTTCTTCTCAAAAACCCTCATTCGCAACCAGTATGTCTGATTAGGGTTTCTAGGTTATCAGAGGACTCTGTCAAGAGCCACCTTAGGTGACAATCAACTTTGATTGTCCTCAGCAGATCTTAAAAGCTTAAGTGCCTGGCGAGTTGGAGTGCTCAGAAAATGTTTGTGAAATGCAATCAATGGCTGAGAACCTCCATGGGTTACATGGTCACAGGAGATCTCCTGTATCGTCCTGGACCTTAGCGAATGTGGGAGTAGCATCAAGAAAGATGGAGAAGGTTCTCTCTCCCTGTTACCCTCATGAGCAGAGTGGCCGCGCCAATGATGGTTCCTGTCTCTATGGTCAGTGTTCTTCCTTTCTATTTCTCTTTTTCTCTGTTTGATTCTTCCCTTTTTTCCCCTTTTACCAAAGCATTTATTAGGGGAATGAATAGTGCCAATCTACTTTTCTTCTCTGAAGATGCTATAAAAAGTATTTAGGAAATGTAGCCTATATTAATGATAGTTCCCCCCCCCCCTTTACTCCTTTGTATCAGTACTGAATCTTCTGTTCTCTTAGGGCTTCCTTTTTACCATACAGTTCCTTTGCCACATTCTCATTATCTGTCATGTTCCACCTGAATTAAAATCCTTTCCATATCCTCAACTTCTTTGCACCCCTTCTTCCTAAGAAAGGAGGCCTTTTGGTCACCCACTGGTAGATGGTCAGCCCCTTCAGCAAGGGTGAGGTCAGTGGGGCCCTATCTGGAGGGCCCAAGCAGGCTCTGGGAAGAGTCTTGATGGGGTAGAGTGATCCTGATCATCATTTTTGTCAGAGAATCAGCAACAGCTTTGACCACTTTCTCAGGTTGTGTCTTTTTGAAATAGGATCCGTGAGATGTACAAATGAACTACTTTCTGTCAAACCAAAGTGTGAAAAGACTTGATAAACATAACAAAATGAGATTAGAGATCATGAGAACAAAATGTAGATTAGTCAGATACACAAAGATTCAAAACAGGGGACAAAGACTTTTTAGAAAGGCTGGCGTCCCAACCTTCCCCAGGTGCTTCTGACCAACCTTTTGCCTTCAGCTTCCATCTCTATGGATTCTCCCTTCAAGTGCGTGCTCCCAGGCCCACCTTCCTTAATGCTGCTTTGATTGAGCCCTTCCTTGCCCAAGCTTTCATAGGTAACCCATTTTCAACCAAAAAACTAAAATTATATGTACTGTAGCATTTCATCTTCCATCAAACTTGATTTCCACTCTTTCTAAAACCTAGTTATCCACCAAACTAGGATCTTGATCCAGACATGGGGTTTGTCAGTTTTGTCCAGAGAACAGAACTACTAGTTGTTAATTTTGTGACTTGGGACAAGTTTTGTAACTTCTCTAAAATCTCAAGTCCCTAACCTCAAAATGGATATAACAGTAATACTTCATAAAGTGATCAATGTCAAAAGTAAACAAAGCAGTAAGTGCACCAGGCACTTAGAACATGCTTAATCAAATAATGTTACTATTACCTTCCTTCCACTCAAGTATGGAGATTATTTATCTTCTAATTGGTAATACTAGAAATTTTAATTCTTATTGTATAATGGTTTATGTGTGTTTGATTTCCCAACTAGATTTTAAGCTCCTACAGAACTGAACTAAGCACCTTCTTTATATTCTTAATACTAACAGAGGCTAAGCAAAAAGTAGACACCATGTGGCCTGGTGGTAAGGAGTTGTACTGCCAACTCAAAGGTGAGCGGTTTGAATCCAACAGCTCCTCTGAAGGAGAAGGATGGACAGTCTCCTCTCATGTGATCTCCTGCCTCATGAAAACATGCTGGGGTTTGTTGAGTTGAACGAAATGTGCATGGATTGTCCTCCAGAGTATGATTTTCCCTTATTTTTATTTTATAGATGAGGAAATTGAGGTTCAGAGAGACTCGCCAGGTCCCCAAGGTGAAAGTTCTTTGCTGCCTCACAGCTACCCTCTTCTACTTTTAGAACTTTCTCCTTGGTAAAGCTTCCCTTTTGTGGTCTACTGCCCAAATGCGCCTCTGGTGGCCCTCTTCAGCATCCCTGCCAATCAAAATATGTTCTGTGGACCCATGGAAGAAGGATATTGGAGACAGATAATGGAAATAAGTAAAAAAAGAGCTAGTTACAAAAGAGTACAGGTATGCACATACCCACAGTAAAGACATACACTCTGGAGTGCTGGCTGTCTGTGATCACTGGCCTTTGGGGGGTGGGGGTGGGAGGAGGATTATGGTGATTGTGACTTTCTCTTTGGTCATCTTATTTCTACTACAAACATTGTTGTTGTTGTTGTTGAGTCCCAGGCGACTCATAGCGACCTTATGAAGGAGAGTCCTTGACACTTGGGTGCCTTTCATCCTCTCTCCAGGTTCATAGGGTTTCCAGAGGCAAGCTATTATGGAAGTGGATGCCACTCCTCCTTCCACACTTGTTTAATCAGGAAGCTCCACCCCACTCTCAGTCCACATTGGGTAGCCAACCATTAACTCATTTGACACATCTGTGTCACAGTGTTCAGCCTCACAGCAACCGCAAGTGACTGGGGACCGCAACTTGTACACCAGGGCTATACGACCTAGAGGAATGTCTGAACAAAAACAATGAGAGACTGGCCGGAGGGCCACAAACTAAAAGTCACCCACCTTTGTCTTTGTCACATCGTTTTCTCTTCACTGGGCCAGCTGATCTCTCTTTCTCTTTGCTCACCTTATTTCTACTACAAACATAAATTACTTTATATATTGTTATTGTTGTTAGGCGCTATTGCGTCGGGACCAACTTGTGGTTGACCCTCCAGCAGGTTTCCTGAGGCTTTAAATCCAGAGGCACGGGAGGAGATTGTGCATCTTTCTCCTGTGGAGCACCTGGGGGATTTGAACTGCATGCCTTTGGGTTGGCACCAGATTTCCTACTTTATATATGTTGTTGTGTTCCGTCGAGTCAGAACTGACCCATAGCTGACCCTCTGACAGTTTTTCAGAGGCAGTTAACCAGAGGGGAGGAGATTGCCCATCTTTCTCCCATGGAGCAGCTTGTGGATTCGAAGTGCATGTCTTCAGGATTGCAGCACAGCTAAGGATTGTTGTAGACTAGTTTAACAAAGACCGTGGTGCTGAGCCTCCAGAACTCAGCTGTCTTGTCATACCTAGTTCCTTTTCACTGAAAAGGGGGCATATACACTCAATCGGGGCATCCTCTTTTCTCCCCCCTCAGATCCCAGTGGGCAGAGACTCACCTCTGGTGCTTTAGTCACAGGTTTGCAATGCAGGGGTGGGGGTGTGTGAGAAATGATTGGTGCGGGGTGGGAATTTTGGGATTCTTTTATCCCCTGCATCTCAAAGGCTGTCAGGCTCTTGAGGGGTGGAAATGACTGGTAATTAGTGAACCTTCTCTGCCGCACACACTAAAAGACACATTTCACAGTCTCCGTGACCCCTGCAGCCCGGTGAGGCTTTGTTATGTAGATGCTCTTAATTGGGTGAGTCACTTACTGCAAACAGCTTTGGGAGAGAGCTCCAGAGAGCTGTGTCAGGGATGCTTCCTAACTAACAGTGGATCTAACTCCTCAGAGATGTAGGGGCTGGCAGCAATGGTCTGTAAGTGACTTCCCTCCCATGTGAGGGGGGGCTCCCTTAGCCTTGGCAGCTAGGATGGCACATTTTAAGCATGGGAGTGCTAAGCTGTGGCCCTTATCTCCATTTTGATTTATCATCATCATCATCACCATCACCACCTATTCTGGTCAAAATGAAGCACTGGGGTTCAGTGGTGAACCTCATGGTGGAGACTCGGCCTGTGAACACCTCAGGCACGGTCACCTCTGTCAGCAGGGACTTCTGCATTGCTATGATGCTTAACGGCTTCCACGGAGCTTCTAAGCCAAGTTGGGGTTGTGATGTACTTCTGAAAATCAACCAATGAGACTCCCCAACGATCAAATAAATGGTCAGATCCACACAATCAATCATGGGGTGGTTTTAGGAATGAATAGTGTTTCATTCCATTGCAGATAGGGTCACCAGGAGTTGAGGGCTAACTCAAAGACCGCTAACAGCAACATCTGGGAATATTTTAGATAGAAAATGAATTACCTACATTCAGGGAGCTGACCACCTTATTGGAAAATCAGAAACAGATACAGATATATATATTATAAACAAGGCATTATCAGGTCACTGTCACCTCCAAAGTCCTGGCCCCAGACTGTCTGTGGCCTCAGAGTTTCCTGGTGCATTGTGGGAATGACTCACTTCATCCTCAAATGCACTGCATTACATCATCACATGACGCTCTAGGTCCTAGAGTGTCCCTCCCACCTACTACTGCTTCCCCTAGAAGAGGAGCAAATGTATTCTGAGTTTTAAAATGCAGCGCTTTCTAAACAAAGCTCATCAGCACACCTCACCCCATCTCCTCATCACTCCCTGCTCGTGACTAGACATCAAGTCTTGGCAGTTGGCTTTGCCATCCCCTTCACATTCTCATTGCTCCTTTGTCCCTTCACTTAGTGTGTGGTGTGGATCACATTGCTCTCTTCCACATGCTCATCACAACAAATCCATCACAAGATCTCACTGCTGCTGTCTTCAAGATACATCCAGGCACTGTTCATGCTCTCCTGGATTTCTGTCTGCGGTCTGGTGCCTCTTCCTCTGTCCTTTGCTCTCCATGGTCTGTCCTCAGTACAGCAGTTAGAGCAATCTCTGCAGAATGTTCCCTTGCTGCATAAGGGGTCCTGTCTCACCAGGAGTACAGGCACATGTCCAGAAAAATCAGGCCTCCCTTGAACTTTCAACTCCCACCTCATGACTCATTTACTATCACTTACCCCTTTGCTCATTCCTCTCCAAGCACTTTGATGCTTGTTTCCTGAACTTCCCAGACAACTTCCTGCCTCAGATCCTTGACATTTTCTGGAAACACTGTTCCCCTAAATGCCTACCTGGAATGCCCTGGTTTCTTACAGGTTCTTCTCCATTATCCCCTTTTCCTCAGGGCCTTCTCTGATCACCCTTTCTACTTACTTCTGGAACTTCTTATCCTCTTTTCCTGTTGTTCACATCACTTATCACTACCTAACATAATCCATATTTATGTGTTTATTTACCATCTATTCCCCCAACAAAGGGAGCTCTGGAAGCCTAGTGGTAAGAAGTAGCGCTGCCAGCAAACTCTTAGGCACAAGGTTGGTATCGCCCAGCTGCTTTGAAGGAGAAAAATGGACAGTTTCCTTCTATGAGACTTAAAGCCTCTGAAAACTCACTGAAGAGTTAGCTATGATTTGATTACAACTTGATGGCACACAATAGCAACATCCCCTCACTGAAAGTAAGCTATGAGAGGAGAAACTTTTTACTTGAATTTTCTACACCTAAGGTTATCAACACTCTTGGCAACAGTAGTCAGGAAATAAAAAAGATGAATTGCACTGGGGAAGTCTGCTGTCAGGGACCTCTCCAGAGTGCTGAGGAGCAATGATGTCAGTCATTGCTTCTCAGGTGCACCTGGTCCAGGCCATGATCTACACTGCTACATCCTTTGCATCAGACGATGACTGAGGATGACAGAAGAAGATTGTTGTGGTCCTGGAAGAGTATTGAACATACCATGGACTGCCAGGAGAACAAACTGATCTGACTTCGAGAGTGTGAAACCAAGTTTCTCATTGGAGGTAAAGATTTTAAAGTTCTGTCTTACATACTTTGGGCACGTGGCCGGGAGGGACCAGACCTTGGAGAAGGACATCATACTTAGAAGGATGGAGGGACATTGCAGGAGAGGAAGACCCCGAATGAGATGGGTTGACACAATAACCGGGGCAATGCCATTAGGTGTGTTGAAGTCAGTGAGACTAGCTCAGGATAAGACAGGATTCAGAGCTGTTGTACATAGGGTTACTATGAGTCACAGGCGACTCGACAGCACATAAAAACAACATCAAAAAGAAGCAAATCCCTAAGGTTTAAATTAGTTACTATTGTTGTTGCTGTTAGATACCATCATCACCGGCAGCTCAGTGACCCCGGGGACAGTCGATGTGAACCCTGCCTTAGCCTGCACCATCTTCACCATCCCTAGTATATTTGAGTCCATTGCTAAAGTCATTTTGTCAGTCTACCTTATTGAGGGTCTTCCTCTCTTTTGCTGACTCTCCACCTTTAAGAGCATGATGCCATTTTCCGAGGACTAGCCTGTCCTAACAACATACCTGAAGTATGTGAGATGTTAGTTTTACCATTGTTTCCTCTAAGGAATAACCTAGTTGTACTGTCTCCCAGGCACATCTGCTTGTTCTTTTGGCAATTTATGGGATATTTAGTACTCTTCTCCAAACCACACCTCAAAGGCATCAATTCTTGTGTCAACTTTATTTATTATCCAACTTTCAGATGCATAGAAATCAATTGAAAAAAACAAACACCAACATGGCTTGAATCAAGTTCAGCTGATCAATACTTAGGAGACCCTCCATATCTGGTGAAGAAATGAATGAATGAATTTTAGCACTTCAGCATAAGCTATACACCCTCTGGATTCTGAGTAAGTACTGATAGTCTAAACTGTCTGTAATCTCTACTGGTCAGTAGGAGCTATTTCAGTGAAATGGAGACAAGGGCTTGTCTAAGAATGGGGCTAAGGGTTCAGACAGTAGCCTTGAGGTGAAAAACCTGCATTCAAAGTGGGCATGTATCCACACTGTCTGTGCACCTACATGCATATTTATGCGCTTCTGTGTGTCTATGAGACTGTGTAGTGTGGTCATATTTTGTCACGGCTAACACTTCTCGTGTGCTCCCCTCTCCAAGACGACCACAGATAATTTATTGTGTCTAGAACCTTATCCACTACTTGTCTGTCAGGCAGTTCCAATGAGGCGGCTTCTGTGTTTCCCCGATACTAAAAGCTATGCCACCACTACTTCAAGTATCATCAGGGTACATATGGTGGCCGGTATTCAGTGGGACTTCCAGATGAAGAAGAATAGCCTTGTGATCAACTTCTGAGAATTGGCCAATGAAAACCTTGTGAGTCTCCACAAGATACTGTCCAAATTAGAGCTGGAAGATGTGCTCCCTACACAGTGTCTACACACATGACTTCGGATGTACCAACAGTCATGAAGTTAGTGCAGGACCAGGTTACGTTTCACCGTGTTGCCCACTGGGCCACCAGGAATTGGACAAACTTGATGGCAACCGGCACAGAACTTCTGGGTGGACATGAGGCACTGCTTTCAGTTACAGTGCTGCATCTCCAGGCCTCAGCCCACCTGTCCTGTTAGAGTTGAAGAATAATTCAAAGCCTCGTACAGATGTACCTACTATAGTCTTCTCTTCTCCCCAGCTGGAATGACACTGGGGCTTGTCTCTGTCTTCACAGTGCAGTCAAGTTCAAGTTTCCCATTCAAGCATAAGCAGAGTGACAATGTGAGACTTAAGAAAATACCTATAGCAGAAAAATTTTCTGTTTCCACTTCCTAGAAAACCCTTTCCTACACCTTCTCATAGCTGACTCAAGATTATTTAGATTTCAACTAAAACTTCAGCCCCTTTAAAGAAGATTTCCAGACCTTCCCTGTTGTCTCAGGCTGTGCAAACTGTGATTCACAGAGGCATCGTGAAGGAGACTGAAATCTGGCCCCTGTTTTGCTTGTCCAGGATTCCCCTAAAGCAAGGCCCCGTAAGGATTAGGGGAGGCCTTGGTCATTGTTATCTGAGTTATGGTGGCAGAGTAGATAGGGAGTGAGGCTGCCAAGCCCAACGTGGGTGGTTCCAATTCACAAGCTGCTCAGTGGGAGAAAGATAGGCGATTTCCTTCTGTGTGATCTACAGCTTCTAAAAACCTGCTGGAGGGTCAGCTGTGAGTCGGTTCTGCCTCATTGGTGAGGAATCATCTTGAGTTGCCCCAGGTCCTCTATCCCTCTCACTGTCTGCTTTTGTCTGTAGACCATGTACTTTCTGGTCCTCTCTGCAGTTATTTGACTCACCCTTGAAATTCTATAATTTATCTGTTACCTGTCTCCTCCCGACAGAATGTAAGCCTCACAAGTCAGGACTGTTGTTGATCTCATTCCCTCCTTCCCCCAGTGCCTGACCTGTGGCGGGCGCTCCACTCACTCATGAGATGTGCATATTGAGGAGTCCCTGAGCTCAAAGGGCTAAGGAGCCAGTTGCTAATGGAAAGGTTGAAGGTTTGAGTCAACCCAGAGGAGCCTTGTGAGAAAGGCCTGGAAATCTACTTCTAAACCAGCCTATCCTTGAAAACACAATGATGAACAGCAGCTGACTGCACAAACAGCAGGATGAAACTCCTGTCTAACCCAGCACCATCCTTGCAGTCTCTCTGCACTTGGTTGTGGCACTGTGCCCATCCATGTCGTTGAAGGTCTTCATCTCTCTTCCTGACAGTCCACTTTTCCATGCATGGTGTTCTTTTACAAGTACTGTACCCACTTGAAAACATGCTCAGAGTATGTGAGATGAAGTCTCATCATCCTTACTTCTAAGGAACACTCTGGCTGCATTTCTTCTGAGACAGATGTTTATTCTTCTGGAAGTCCACTATATATATTCAATATTTCCCACCAACATCACAATTTACAGGCATCAATGCTTCTTTGGTTTTCCTTATTCATTGTCCAACTTTCTTTTCACATGTATCAGAAGCAATGGAAAATACTGTGGCTTGGGCCAGGTGCACCTTAGCCTTTAATGTGACATCCTTATTCTTTAGCACTTTGAAGAGGTCCTTGGTAGAGTTTCCCAATGAAACATACTATTTGATTTCTTGCCTCTTTATTTTAGTAATAAGAGTTCACTAGTTTCTATGTGAAGAAACTGAGGACCGTAGGAATGGCTAGTGAGCCTGTAAGGCAGGGTTTAAACCCATGCACCCTAGATCAAGGCCCTGGCTCTTGAAATGCTTGACCATTCCTTCACCTGGCCTTTGGCCTTCCTGCACTGGTAATGTTCACGTGTAGCTGACATTTACTTTGCCCCTGACTCACAGCTGGGAAGAGCTGGGGTTCTTTTGGAGACATGGGATGAGACGCTGAATTAATATTAGTAAATCACACCAGAACTCTCGTGTGCACATTATTATTATTGCCCCCATATATTCTAAAATAATCCCTGTAAATAATTATAAAAATAAATCTCAGTGACAAATTTTTTATTTTATTTTATTTCCACGAACACATTTATTCATCATAATCTCTTCAGGGGTAGGACAAATTGGAGCACTGGGTAGTGAATACAATTTGCAAATAGGCAATATAAGTAGAGGGAAAATTAATATGTATTCCTCAGCGCTCTAAAAGGAGAGTAAGAACATTAATAGCCATTTCCTTGCAGATATAACTTTGCAAATGTTATTTCTGATCCATCAGTGTGGGGCTCCACATGAGGAAAATGGTTACAACGTGACAAGAAGCTATTAGATGTGAAATGGCATATTTCAGGCACTCCTACCCACTCTCATTATCCCGTTCTTACTAGGATCTAGGAGAAGTCTTAAATTCCTGTCTTCAAAGGATCAGAGTTCCAGGTCAAACTCAGCTGCTTGTTTGCTGGGTGGTCTTAGGTTAGTCCCTTCCCCTTTTGAGACCTTGTTTCCCAGTCTCATCCCCAGTTGGATGGCATGGTCTCTGAGGCAGTGGTTTTTGAATGATCACACATCACAATCTCCTGGGAATACTAACCAAAAATACAGATGTCAGGGCACCAGTTCTGAATGAGAATTTAAAGGGACATAGTCCCAGGATTCCCCTGTGGAACAGTGTTAGCCTGGCTAGCATCAGTCTTGGATAATCTTACTGGAGTTTTCCAAGTTCTTTATATTTTAATTGAGGGTGCAAGGAACACTTGTTCAAACTCCAAATAGTAAAACCTCTCCAAGTCAAGTCTGAGCTCTGGAAAGGTGCCCAGGCTTCGACACTGCTCCTCTTTCCCTTACTGGAAAGTATTAAGTTGGGCAAATGTTATAGTCAATGTCTCCTTTCCTTCTCAAAAGTTCAGAATCTTCCCCAAATCAGCAATGATCTGCCTCCTGAATCTAGCTAACCAAATGAAAACCAGGCCCACTGCTATCAAGTTGAGTCCAAATCATAAATATCCTATAGGACAGAGGAGAATTATCCCATAGGGTTTCCAAGACTAAACTATCTACATAAGCAGATTTTCACTTCTTCCCCTCTCAGAGAAGCTGGTGGGTTCAGACTGCTCAACTTTTGGTCAGCAATGGAGTGCTTAAACACCGAGCCCCTAGAGTCCTTGAATCTAGTGACGGATTAGGAGTATTTGGGAAACTACAGCCTCCAATATGGATTGAGGCTCAACGTCAAGAAGACAAAGATTCTCACCACTGGACCAACTGGCAGCATCAGAATGGATGGTAAAGAGATTGAGATTGTTCACAGCTTTAGTTTGCTTGGCTCCACGGTCAACACTCTTGGCACTAGTAGCCAGGAAACTAAAAGGCACATTGCCATGGGAAAATCTGCTGTTAGGGACCTCTCCAAAGTACTGAAGAGCAATGGTGTCTCTCTGGAGACTAAGGTGC
>NW_006399808.1:6972000-7058129 GCF_000299155.1 Elephantulus edwardii | reverse complement strand
TTGGAGGCAAGGATTCTGAGGCTCTGTCTAACATACTTTGGATATGTTGTGAGGAGAGACCGGTCCTTGGAGAAGGACATCATGCTTGGGAGGGTGAGGGGGACAGCGCAGGAGGGGAAGGCCCCCTATGAGGTGTATTGATTCAGAGTCGGATAATCGGGATGGGAGCGTCAGAGACAGTGCAATTGGCACAGGACAGAACAGAGTTTAGGGTTGTTGTACATAGGGTCGCTATGAGTCGCAAGCAACTCGACAGCACATAACAACAATACAGGCAAATTTGGGAACAAGATTTTTTCATTGCCTTTTCCAGAATTTATTAAAATTATGTGAACAACATTTTCATTTGTAACTTCTTGGACCTTCCCGGGCCATGCTAATCTCTGCTGTTTAAAAGATCAGTGAAGTCTAAAGAGTGAATAATGGAAATTCCTTCTCATTCTTATCTTCCCCCAATTTACTCCCTTCCATTCTCTGCTTTTTAAAAAAATTTTAATAGAGAAACAACAATAATAAAATCTTCCAATATTCAAGTCATAGTCTTCCCAATCCCCTGCTATGCATCTGAGAGCTGGACAATGAGTAAAGGATGACAGAAGAATTGTCGATGCCTTTGAGTTGTGGTGTTGGAGAAGAGTACTGACTATCCCATGGACTGCCAAGAGAACAAACAGATTTGTCTTGGAAAAGTGTAGCCAGAGTGCTCGTTAGAGACAAGAATGGAGAAGTGTTGTCTCATATACTTTGGGAATGTTACTAGGAGAGGCTGTTCATTGGAAAGCCTTGGAAAGGTGGAGGGTCAGTGAAAGAAAGTAAGACTCTCAACAATATGGATTGATACAGTGATTGCTGCAATGGGCTCAAGTATTATAAGGGGATAGTAAGGATGGCACAGGATGGGACAGAGTTCAGGTCTGTTTCTCATAGGGTTGCTGTGAGTTGACCTCAACTTGATGCATCTAAAACCAACAAAAACCAGGCTCAAAAGTTGAAATCTAAAAAAAAGAAAAAAAAAAAGTTGAAAACTCTAAACGACAGCCTAAGAAGACAAAGCAAAATATAATGAAATGTGCAAAGACCTGGAGTTAAAAAAAAACAAAAAAACAAAAGGGCAAACATGCAAAGAACTGAAAACAACGAAACAAAACATAAAATCCAGAAAAACACCACCAAAACACCAAAACAATTCAAGTGTCTAGTTGCAATACTGAAGGATTTATGGGCAAAATATTGACTGATGCATCAGAAGAAGATGGAATATGGAGCTGGGCTTGTCTGTATATCTGGTAGCTCTTTCTTGCTTTGTTTTTCTTTACCTACCATTTGCTTCTGTGATGGTTATATTGCCTAGCAAGTACACCCAATGTTTGTGAAAATAGTAATAGCAAAAAAAGAAAACTTCCCTGCTTATTGATGTAGTAGATTTGTGTATGTCTTTTAAACAGTTCATAGTTTCACCTTACACAGATTAGTAAGGAACAGTGTAAAATTTCAAAAGTGAAATAAACTTTATCAGTTGGTGTTGGAAGATAAAGTAAAATATTACAATGAAAGGTGCAAAGGAGCTGGAGTCAGAAAATAAAAAATGCTGAACTCACTCAGCACATTTCTTAAGCTGAAGGAACTGAAGAAAAAAAAATTCAAACCTTGAGTTGGCAATACTTAAGGATGTTTTGGACAGATTATTGAATGATGCAGGAAGCATTAAAAGAAGATGGAAAAAGTATACAGAGTCATTGTACCAAACGGAATTGGTGGACACAGAAGAATTTAATGAAACAACATATGAGCAAGAGCCTGTTGTGATGAAGGAAGAAGCTCAAGCCGCCCTGAAAGAATTGGCAAAAAACAAGCCTCCATAAATTGATGGCATACTGATTGACATATTTCAACAAACAGACGCTGCCCTGGATGTGTTCACCAAATTGTGCCAAGAAATCTGGAGGACAACCACCTGGCTAACTGACTGGAAGAGATCTACATTTGTTCCCACTACAAAGGAAGGTGACCCGACAGAGTGCGGAAATTATCAAAAAATATCATTGATATCACATGCAAGCAAGATTCTGCTGAGGATTATCCCCAAACGACTGGAACAGCACATCAACGGAGAACTGCCTGAAGTGCAGGCTGGGTTTAGAAGAGTACTAGGGATATTATAGCTAATGTCAGGTGGATCTTGGCTGAAATCAGAGAGTTCCAGAGGAATGTCTGTCTGTGTTTCATTGACTATACAAGGGCATTTGACTATGTAGATCACAATGCCTGACTCTGAGAAGAATGGGAATCCCAGAACACTTGATTGTGCTTATGTGAAACCTATACTTGGACCAACAGGCAGTCATCCATCAGAACAAAGCAAGGAAATACTGCATTATTAAAAATTGGAATGGGTGTGTGCCAAGGATGTGTCCTATATCCATATCTTTTCAATCTATTTGCAGAACAGATTGTCCGGGAGGCTGGGCTCTATGAGGAGAAATGTGACATCAGGGTTGGAGGTAGACCCATCAACAATCTGCATTATGCAGATGATACAGCCCTGCTTGCTGAAACTGAGGAGAACCTGTAGTGCTTGCTGCAGAAGGTCAAAGGCTGCAGCCTTCAATACGGATTGAAGTTCAACATTAAGAAAAGAAACATTTTTACCACTGGGCCAATTGGCAGCACCATGATAGATGGAGAAGAGATTGAAATTGTCAACAGCTTCAGTTTGCTTGGCCCTACAATCAACATCCTTAAAACCAGCAGCCAGGAAATTAAAAGATGACTTGCACTGGGAAAGTCTGCTGTCAGAGACCTCTCCAAAGTAGAAGAGCAACGATGTCAGTCTGGAGACTAAGGTGCACCTGATACAGGCCATGCTCTTTGCAATTACTTGCTATGCATCAAAGAGCTAGACAATGACTAGGAATGATAGAAGGAATTGATGCCTTTGAGCTGTGGTGCTGGAGAAGAGTATTGAATATACCATGGGCTGCTAGGAGAATAAACAAATTCATCCTGAAGAGTGTGAAGCCAGGCTTCTCCTTGGAGGCAAGAATTCTGAAGCTTCGTCTGACATACTTTGGACATGTTGCAAGGTGGGATCAGTCCTTGGAGAGGGATGTCATGCTTGGGAAGGTGGAGAGAAAGCACAGGAAAGCAAGACCCTCAATGAAGTGGATTGATTCAGTGACTGGGGTAATGAGGTTAGGTGTGTCAGAGACAATAAGATTGGCATGGGATGGAACAGGGTTTAGGGCTGTTAGACATAGGGTCGCTATGAGTCACAGGCAACTCAATGGCACATAACAACAAAAAGAAGAAGAAGTTGTCTACTGGGATGAGGGAGAAGAAGATGGAAGAAATATACAAAGCCCTTCCACCCCCCAAAACCCTTCTGTAACACAAAGACTTGATTGATGCTGAGCCATGTCAGGAAGCATATGAGCAAGATCCTAGAGTATTGAAGTCTAAGGTGTATTGAAAGCATTGAGGATAAAAAAATAAGGCATTGGGAATTTACAGAATATCAACTGAAGGGTTTCAGTAAACATGGAATGTGCACTTGTCCTTGACGAGAACATGACCAATTGACTGGAAGAGATTGATATTTATGCTATTAAAAAAAAGGTGATCCAATAGAACGCAGCAATTCTCAAAAGTATCCTTAATATCATACACAAGTACATTCTTCCTAAAGATTATTCAAAAGCAGCTGGAGAAGTAGTACATCAGCAGATAACTACCAGAAAGTCAAGCTGCATTCTGAAGAAGCTGTGTAACTAGGGACATCATTGCTTATGCCAGCTGGATCTTGGCTGAGAGCAGAGACTTTCGGAAAGATGTTCACCTGGTAAACCAGGGAGGCTCCGGCGACCTAATCTGTAGGAAGTCACACTGCAAACTCGAAGGCCTTGTCTCTCTGGTTGACCAGTGGTTCTGGGGGGGGGGGGGAATGAAACAACTCAAACCACACACTTAGAGTTAGAACTGTGTCATAGTTAACCCCCCAGCAGGTTTTCAGAGGCTCTAAATCACACAAGAAGCTATTGCCCATCTTTCTTCCAAGAGGCAACTGGTGGATTTGAACTCACTTTTGAGCTGGCAGCACAACTCTCTACCAGCTAGGCCAACAGACCTCTCTTCCTGAGGAAGAAAGGTGGGCAGTATCCTCCCACACACATGCCTCAAAAGCTCCATGAAGTGTCAACTGTGAGTTGGTTCTGACTCTTTGTTGTTATTGTTATTATGTGCTGTTGAGTCACCTGTGACTCAGAGTGATCCTGTACATAGGACAGAGCTCTGAATTTTGTCCTATCCTGAGCCAATCTCACTGTCTCCAACAAACCTAAACCCACTACCCCAGTTACTGGGTCAATAGATCTCCTCCAGGGTCTTCCTTTCTTGCACTGTCTCTTTACCCTTCCAATAATGATGTCCCTCTGCAAGGATTGGTTCCTCCTAGCAATACGCCCAAAGTATGTCAGACAGAGCTTCAAAATCCTTGTCTCCAAGGAACAACCTGGTTTCCCCCACCCAGAACAAACTTGTTTGTTTTCTTGGCAGTCTATGGTTTTTCAGTTCTCTTCTCCAGAACCACTGCTCGAAGGCATCAATCCTTTTTCTATTATCTTTATTCACTGTTCAGTTCTCTGATGCATAGCAAGTAATTGTAAACCCATGGCCTGAATCAGGCACATCTTATCTCTTGACTGACATTGTTGCTCTTCAGCACTCTGGAGTGGTCCATGACAGCACATTTTCTCAATGCAATTTGTCTTTTGATTTCCTGAATACTGGTACCAGGAATGTTCTTTGTGGAATTGAGCAGGTTGAAATTCTTAACAAACCCAATCTTCTCCATCTATCATGGTGTTTCCAACTGGCCCAGTGAAGAGAATCTTTGGGGTTTGCTTTTCTTTTCCCATGTTGAGCTTTAACCCATATTGGAGACTGTAGTCCTTGATCTTCTGCAGCAAACACTTCAGGTCTTCCTCATTTTTGGCAAGCAAGGTTGTGTCATCTGCATAGCCATGATCTTAAAAAAACATTTTCTTGTCTATGTAAATGTTTTCAACCACCTGGATTATAATTTACGGATAACACTTAGAAGAATGGGAGTTCAAGAATACTTGATTGTACTTATGTGGAACCGGTATATGAATCAAGAAGCAGTTGTTTGAACAGAAGAAAATGGTACTGCATGGTTTAAAATTAGGGAGGTCTGTGTCAGGGCTGTATCCTTTCACTATACCTAGTCAATCTTCATGCTGGGCAACTAATCCAAGAAGCTGGATTATATGAACAAGAATGTGACATCAGTATTAGAGAAAATAAGACTCATCAACAACCTTGCTTGCAGAAAATGGAGACCACTTGAAGTACTTACTGTAGAAGATCAAAGACTACAGCCTTCAATATGGATTGCATCTCAATATTCAGAAAGCAAAAACTCCTCATCAATGGACTCAATAGGCAACATCATGATAGATGGAGGGGAAACAATTGAAGTTGCCAATGATCTCATTTTACTTAGATTCACAATCAACACCCATGGAAGCAGTTGTCAAGCATCAAAAGATGTATTACATTGTGAAAATCTGCTGTGAAAGACCACTTTTAAGAGCTACAGAACCAGGATGTCTATGGCATTTTCTTTTGCTTTATATGCATATGGAAGTTGGACAGTGAGGAAGGAAGACTGAAGAACTGGCTCTTTTGCTTTGTGGTGTTAGCAAAGAGGCTCGACTGTACGTTGGACACTGAAAGAACAGATCTGTCTTCGAAGAAGTTCAGTCAGAGACTTAGTCTCAACTACTATTGTGCTGACACATTGTGAGGCAAGGCCAGCCCCTGGAAAAGGACAGCGTACTTGGAAAAGTCCAGTGTTGATTAAAGAGAAGAAGTCCCTCAAAGAGATGAATTGACATACACAATGCCTACAACAATGGGTTTGAGCACAGTGGAAGTTTTGAGGATAGCACAGGGTGGGCAAGGTTTTGATACATAGAGTCTTTATGAATTGGAGTTGACTCAGTAGCACTTAACAACAACAACAAAGACAATAAGGTTTAAAGATACGGAAAATCAGAGACAATTAGAATCAATAATGGCAGTAACTACAGTGCTGTCGCTGAGTAAATTTTCACTCAGAGTGACCCCATGTGATGGAGTGGAGCTTACCCATTGCATTTTCTAGGCTGTCATTGTTATGATAGGGAGCTCTGGTGGCTTAGTGGTAAGGATTTGTGTTGCCAACTCAAAAAGACTCTCGGTTTGAATCCACCAGCTGCTTTGTGGGAAAAGGATGGGCAGTCTCCTTCTGTGCAATTTATTGCTTCTGAAAATGGACTGGAGGGTCAGCTATGGGTCAGTTCCACCTCCACAGTGCACAAAAATAGGGCAAATCATCAGATCTTTCTCCCTCAGAAGGGTCTGTCAGAACTATTAAACTTGTGGTTAGCAATCAAGCACTTTCCTGTTGTAAATAATAACAACAAATGAATATTTAGGGACTAAATACTCATACCTGACATTGTACTGATGTTTAAACTACTTTTTTTTTAAAAAAAAAACCCTAAATTGGAATTAGTTCTGGTTGTAAACTGAAGGTGGTGTTTGGAGGAGAACGATTCCTCTCAGCCGCCTCACCTAAGTGACCAGTGACCACAGAGGAGAGACCCTCGCCTGAGGCTCGGAAACCCTCTCCCTACAGACTAAAAGGAGGCTGGTTTCTTCAGCAACAAAGACTATTTCACATGCTGCTGCTTTATTTCCCCCCCTCTTTTAAATGAAAATGTGAATATGGTAAGTCTGAACCAAGTGGCATGATTCATCAGCAGGGTCTCTGCTTCTCCAGGCTGAAGAGCAATTAGGCTGCAGGCAGGCAGCCATGCCCGGTAATGTTTGCTCACTGGTGTCCTGTCTTCTCCCCCACTGCTACTGCTGCTACTTCCGTAGGGTTGGAAGGTTTAAGAAACCAGTTCCTGTTTCTCCAGTTCTGGCTGACCCTAGAATCAACTCTCTTGATTGGAAACAAACAGGATCTTCCTTTTGTCCCCAGGAATGTGATAGAGGAAGGCCTTTAGGGGAAAGGGCCTCTTCTGTCAAAGAATAATAATAACAATGATGACAGCAGAGTAAAGTACTGTCCTCTTCATGGAGGGCGCTGAGGAAGCACCGGGTTGTTTGTGGGGGGAACTTTTTCACTCTCTATATGCCGCTACCGGTGGCTGTGCAGTCAGTTCCTATACCTGGTCTCCCTGTGCTAATGACAGTTAACTCTTCTCCCCAGGGTTTCCCGTGGCAGCTTATTGTTTTTAATGAGTGCAAGTTTACAAATATTATTGTTTTTCATTGGATCATTTACAAGCATAGACATGCATAAGACAGTCATAATTTCATTTGATTATTCATGTACATTTTAATAACATTGATTAGAAGAGATTAATATAATAAATTATAAAACATCAGCTTCTTATTGCCTGTTGCCTTTCCCTTCATGTGGCGTATTGATGATTTAGCTTTATTCTGCTCTTCCCTCCTTTCTCATCCCAAGTCACTGTCCAGGATTCTGTATATGAGTGTCTCCTCATGACCAGGCCTTTCTTCCGATGAGCCTTTGGGTAGACTCACACTTCCGGCTTTTCAGTTAGCCTCCAACAATGTGGACCATTTTCCCCACTCAGGGCCTCCAAGGCTCCTGTTCCAGAATCAGTAGGCCCAGGGTTTTCCAGCCGAGAACTATTCTATTAGGTGGTCCTCATTGGTACATGGTCTGAATCAGGTCAGGTTGAGAACATAGGATCACAGATATTGAATGTACCATTCACTCAACACTGCATAAGTCTGACAGTGCTTGCTCCTTGGAACAAAATGGGCAGGACTGGGGGACTCTGCAGCTCATTCTCAATTGCCTAAGGGATGGGGGAGGGCAGAGGAAGAATGGCTGGTTGCATGAGCCCATCTTTTCTTGAAGTTCCTGGAGGAGGGGCAGAAAGCAAATGCTGTGTTCCAGAAGTCTCTGCAAGGCTTGTCTCCTTTGTTCACCCTTGTAAACCTCTTGTATTCCAAAGAACTCATTTGTTCATCCCTGGGCTGGCCAGTCTTGAGAATACCCTTTCTGTGTTTCTTTGCTCTTTTTCTTCCCCAAAGCTGAGCCAAGTTACCTAAAAGACTTTACTTTTGCTGTTTCTGTGTACTTTTCCCTTTTGTTTATGAAAGTGAGGAGGAAGTCAGAGGGCCCTACAACCTGGTGAGTGGGATCAGGAGAAAATGTTTTCTAATATTCCTTGGCTCAATGATTCAGATAACCCTCTTCCTCCTCTTTTTCCTTTAGTTTTAAAGACTAAGTTCTAAAAGCTGAGACAAAGTGAATCCAGTCCATTTCTGGTGACGCCCTCTCCACACTACTCAACAAGTCATTATCCTGTTCAAGAACTTTCAGTAGCTTGCCATTGTCATCAGCTCACATTTTAGAGTCCAAAGTTCATCTCACTCTGAATGGCCTTTTACCTTTTGGGGCTATTTCTGGCTACCAGTCACTTACAGTCATCTTCCTGATGTGTTCACCCTGTGGTGACAGGAGCAGGCAGGGAGGCATTCCAAGCAAAACTACCAGCTTGCATAAAGCTAAGCAGTCCTATATGGGGCACAGGTCAGGGACAGGAGAAATAGGAGAGGTGGTGGGGGTACATGTTAGTGGGATTAGAAAAAATCTTAAGGAAAGCTGAACATAGAAATTCCATATGATTC
This sequence comes from Elephantulus edwardii, assembly GCF_000299155.1. NCBI lineage: Eukaryota > Metazoa > Chordata > Mammalia > Macroscelidea > Macroscelididae > Elephantulus > Elephantulus edwardii. Next base: position 7,049,390 of record NW_006399808.1, on the reverse strand, counting down.
AGCTATTTCACTGCTTGGAATATACCCTGAGAAAGTGAAAACTGTGGCACAGAGACTTGCACACCAATGTTCATAGCAGTATTATTCACCATCACAAGAGCAAGGAAACAGCTCAAATGTCTAATTACAATAAATGGGTTGAGAAATTATGATATATTCACATGATGGAATACTACACAGCGCACAGGAGCAATGATTTTGTAAATCATTACCTACTTGGGAGGGACTGGAGAGTATTATGCTAAGTGAACTAACTCAGTCCCTTAAGGACTAATACTGCATAAAACCATTATTGTAGAATGAGTATGAGGATCCAAGAGGGGATAGGATCAGAGGGGTGAGGATGTGCCAGGGAAGGGGGGGGAATGGGGACTTAATCATAGGGTCACACAATTTGATTGGTGGGTAAAGGAAATGGGAAAGATCTGGTGTGAAAAACAATGTATGTGAACAAGTATGAAAAAAAAGTGAGAACATCAGAAGAAAAAAAAGATCTTAAGGGGTATATTTGAGCTTGTGTACTATGTTATTAATTGGTGAGAGGCCACTGAAAGATTTTAGGTAGGGTCAGATTTGGTTTATAGAATGATCATCCTGGGATTATATGGTGGAGGGACAGCAGGGCAGGGGCCTGGAAAGGTGGGAAGAGGTGGGAAGTGCTCACTGGGGTGTCATTGGTGGATGGATAGTATCTGCAAAAGTCTGCTTGAGAGATAGTTGTGTGGAGGTGAGGGATGGGGGACATGACCTTGAATGCTTCCCTCTGCATCATCTGTGAGTAGCTTTGGGTTTCCACAGATGCGATTCTGTGCTCCAAAGCCTTTCTATGAAGGCCAAAGTGAAAGGTGGCTGGGGAAAGCAGAGTATCACGATTGTCAGAGGCCTGGCCTCACTTCCTCCTTCTCAGGCCAGAAAGGCAGATAAAAGTGGACAATGCACCAGAGAGGGTGTGTCCAGCAGAAAAAAGACAGAAGAGCTGGCTAGTAGGGTAGCAGGGCAGCAGGTCTGGGAGGGGCCCTTTGATCCTCCCTGTCTCTTGAGGGCAAGCTTGCTCTTTTGGCCTGCAGGACCTTTTGTTGCAGCATTTCCTGGAAGCCCCCAAAGTAAACATGGAGGAGTCTTCATTCTTAAACTCCCCTTTGCTGTGTTGTTCTTCCCAGCCAAGCAAAGGGCAGAAGGTCAACGTTCAGAGGTTAGCACACTGCTGGGCACAATGCTGACAATTGTAGTGCATCTAACAACAGTGAGGAGCAGGGCTGCCTGAGAGACAGCGATGAAAACCACAAGATGCTTAACCAACATACTTTTGAAAATTGTGATTTTAGTGAAAGTTTACAAAAAGTTGGGTTCGTTCATTCACTGATATATATTTTCCGGCCTGCCCCCTCTACTCACCCTCCCCCAATTAACTTTGAATGCATGTCTACTTTCAGGTTGCTATTGTTATAATTAGAATGTTTAGTCATTCATTCCTTACATCCTTCTCTTCACCTGTTCCAGGGCAGTGTCTATTATCTATCTAGTCTTTCCCTACTGCCCCCATGTCTATAATATTTTCATAACAGCAGTCTTATGCCGAGTTTATCCTTTTGTGACTGGGATATTTCACTCAGAATGTCTTCCAGACGCATCCACGTTATGTAGTGTTTTACAAGGTCATTTCAGAGCTGTATAATATTCCATTGTGTGAAAGCACTGTAGTTTTTCAGTCTGTTTGTTTGCAGACGACCACTTTCATTTCTTCAATATTGTGACTAATGCTACAGTATACATGGGCACACAGACTTCTGTCTGCATCATAGCTCTGGTTTCTTTAGGGTATATTCCCAGTAGTGAGATAGCTAGGTCACATGGTATTCTTATTTTCCACTTTCTGAGAAAACACCAGACACTGCCTTTCATAGTGATTGTATCAACCATTGTCACACTTAATAACCACCATCAGCTGCACAACCAGGGTCTTCCAAGCAGTGATGTTATGGGGTTTGTGTGTGAGTGTGTGTATTGTGGGAGGTGTGTACCACCCTGGGTGACACTGTCAGAGAAGGTGACAGCAAAATAACTATAGAATTTTTGTGCAGTTTTTCAGCAGAAATATTTTTTCTAAAAATATCCTGGTGGTAATTTTTTATAAGCCCAGCTTACGATACTCGCACACGGCTAACATTCTCTGCTATTTACTGAACCTTCTAACTGCTCCAGGGAGCTCTGGTGGTCTAGTGGTAAGAAGTTGCATTACAATTCCAAAGGCATGCGATTCAGTTCCACCAGCATCTCTGCAGGAGGATTGACAGTCTATTCCTGTGCAATTTACTGTCTCTGAAAACCTGCTGGAGGGTCAGTTGTGGGCTGGTTCCAAGCTGATGGCATACAACAACAATAACGTGCTCCAAGATGCCCAGGTGGCACAGTGGATTAAATGTGAGGCTGCTAACCCAAAGATTAACTGTTAACTTACCCATCACTGTGCAAGGGAAAGTTGAGTCAGTCTGCTTCTGCAAAGATTTGTTGTTATGTGCTATCGAGTCACTTGCAACTCATAGTGACCCTATGTACAATATCTCTGTACCCTGCTCTATGATGAGCCAATCTGTCTCTGACTCACCTAGAGCCTTGAAAACTCTACAGGGCAGTTCTAGTCCATTCTGCACAGCGGCTGTGAGTGGGAACTCGCTCATGGCAGTGTGTCAGTGAGTCATTATCACCCAATTACAATGAAATCCTGAACCCAGCTTCATCTGCATGTGCTACAAGCACGTGCTGTTGTTTGCATTCATTGCTGCCAGTGTTTTTATAGTGATTGATTTGTCAGGGTTTTTTTTTTGGTGTGTGTGTTTTAGTTACAATATTCTAGTCATCAGTACTTGTGAACTTATATCAGTAACTTCATGAATGAAATAGAAATTAAACGAAAAGGAGAAAGATTAAAAAGACTTGTATTCAGTTATTAATATTGTATACTCTGTTTTTTGTAATTGAAGAACTAGTGAATTGTATTAGAAATATTACATTTAAGCAACTTACAGCTATTTATCACATATGATTTAAATTAATTACTAAGGATTTTGTATGGTCTGATATGAGAGGAGGTCTACAGAGAGATGACATTAAGCTTTGTGGCTTATTGTGAACATCCCTCTAGACAGAAGTGAAGAAGTTACAATTACAAAATACTACCATAGAGTCAAACCTCACCCCTAGCCAACTCTCTAGTGGGTTTTCTGAGGCTGTGAATCAAACGGGAGGAGAATGCCTGTATTTTTCTATGGTTGATTTGAACAACCAGAGGTGCCACCTGGTTAGAAAGACAACTCTGTGTTGGACTAGGCAGAACAGCACAGTTACCAGAAGGTCTGCTGAATGGGTACTAGACTCCGAGCCTTGTGGTTCAGACTTAGTCTCCCCTTCTTTACTCAAAAGATGTCTATATTCTGTAGAAGATGGCAGGTTAGAGAGGTCAGTTAGTGTCGGGCTGGTTCTCAGCACCAGGGGAGGTAGATAATGGCAATTGGTATCTGGTCCTTATTATTATTATTAAGCTTGTGGACATTAGGAGTGGAGGCTAGGAACACAACAGGGAGAAAGAAGATTCATCCACAAGGGGCATGACTTTGGGCTGAGTTACATGTTTGAGTCTAATTTCACCGGGTTGCAAAAGCCACATAAGACCCTGGGAAGGTTCTAGGCCTGCCTCCACCCCAGGAGTTTGGTCTGGGCAGCCCATTAATGCTTTTCCCCTCACTCCATACTTCCAGGAGGGAGCTCCAATGGCCTATGGTAAGAAGCGGTGCTGTAATCCCAAAGGCATGCGTTTTGTATCTACCAGATGTTCTGTGGGAGAAGGATGCACCATCTCCTCTCGTGCTATTTACTGCTTCTGAAAACGCGCGGGAGGGTCAACTATGGATCAGTTCCCATGTGACGGCACACAACAACAACAAACTTCCAAGGCCGAAGTGGGAAGGGCGTTTTTTGACAACCTTTGAGCCTTACTCATGAGGAGAAAATAAGTCTAAAATTTAAGGACATTAACCTATTTTCCTTCCCCGGGTTTAGTACGGTCAACTCCTGGACGCTGTGGAGAGGGTTGGGGTGGTTTTGGCTGAGTACGTCTCCCCCAATTCCACACACAGAAACTCCTCCCTACCAGAAGCCCTTCAACCTCCTGACTGTCCCCAACGCCAGAAGATCTGGAGGCGGGGAGTTCGGGCCAAGAGGTCCCTCCTTCCTCAGTTGACAACGATTAAGCAACCTGAATTATGAAATGTGGAAAGACCCAGCTCTCCAAATAGCCGCCTAACGGCTCAGATGGGGCGCCACCGATGGGGAAACCTCTTTCACCCCCAGCCTGGCCCTCACTACTAACTCAATAAAGCGCTGGGCAAGGAATTTGGGGCGTTGTTGTTTCTCTCCTCTGGACCCCCTAGGAGTGCTCTGGCCCTGGGGCGGGTCGCGGTGTCGAGGGGCGCCGTTACGCGGTCCCACGGGCTGCGGGGCGCGTGGTTCCCTCACCTCTCCACCCCGGTAGTCAGGGCCGGCCGGTGGGGGAGCCCCAAGTTCGAAGGGCGCGCGCAGCGGAGTTAGGTCCCAGCGCCTCGTGCTTCCGCCGGGTCAGCTGACCGCCCAGTGCGGAACCGCGCCTCCAGCTCCGCGATCGCGCCCAGCTCGCCCAGCGCACAATGGCGGGGCTCGTGGTGAGCGGCACGCAAGTAAGTCCACGGCACGGAGCCCCGCCTCTCGGGGCCAGCCGGTCTGGGGAGGGGCCGGGCCCGCGACACCCCGACCCCAGGGGGCGTGTGCAGGAGGTGTCAGGTGCCGGCGCCTGCCACGCTTGAGGGGAGGGTCCACCCAACTCGCTGTGCAAAACCCCCTTTTTCCCCTCCGCGCCCCACCTCTGCTGCCTCCGGTGCCTCAGTGATCGGCCCCTGCACGGGCACCCTGCAGGCCAGCCACAGCTGAAGAACTTTCTCAAAGTTCTAGAAATTTTACAACCTGGAAAAAAACCTCGAACTTTACGAAAAAAAAAAAAGTTTTAATATTGTGATATATTTGTTTTTACTGCAATGCAGTCGTAAAGTAAAATTTACATCCTTTCTTTAAAAACAAAAAAGAGGAAGAGGTTCCCCCAAAGTCACGATGAAAGCCTCGCTGTGGACCCCTTAGTGCAGGATCCCTGCAGCTGACTGTACCCAGAACCATCCTCCTCACCAGAGATGGTGGGAAAACCCAGCCAGCCGTGTTATTTCACACGTGACTTTTTCAACAGGTGTCTGTGGGGACTGGCAACATTGTACTGTGAGTCATGGGTGACAGTCTCTCCGCCTCAGTGCCTGCAGCCCGTGGTGGACCTGGGGTAGGGGATATGACACTGCACTTTGTGTCCTGGGTGACAGTCACCCCACCTCAGTGCCTGCAGCCCGTGGCGGACCTGGGGTTGGGGATATGACACTGCATTTTGTGTCCTGGGTGACAGTCTCTCCGCCTCAGTGGGTGCAGCCTATGCTGCCCCGGGGATGGGGGAGAGTCAGTTATTGCTGAAAGGAGAGTCTCAGCGCTCTGCCACAGAACAAGACAAGGACTAGGAGTCACTGGTTGGAAAAGCCGCTCTTTAACCTCTGTTCATTGTGTAAGCCAGCCCTCCTGTTTCCCATCTTTCCGGGCATGCCCTAGAGAAACTTCGTAGTTTTTGAAACTCTCCCCTTGAATTGTTGAAGGCATGTTGTGTCAGGTACAATTGGATTTTGAGATGACTTTTGGACTAAAAGGAATGTTTCCCTTTTCTGAAAGTTCTAGAGTTCTACAACTCCTCAGATGAAAAGAGGATAGTGCTTATTATTTATGTCATTCTTGGAGTCTAACCTGTTTTCTAGTCACACATATTTATTGTGCGCCTACTGTGTGTCATCAGGGCCATAGACTTCACAATTACTTACTATGCATCGGAGAACTGGATAGTGACTAGGGATGATAGAAGGAGAATTGATGCCTTTGAGCTGTGGTGCTGAAGAACAGTGTTGAATATATCATGGACTACTAGGAGAATAAACAGATTCGTCATGGAGAGGGTGAAATCGGGCTGCTCTTTGGAGGAGGATTCTGAAGGTTTGTCTGACATACTTTGGACATGTTGCAAGGAGGGATCAGCCCTTGGAGAGGGACGTCATGCTTGGGAGGGTGTAGGGACAGCGCAGGAGAGGAAGACCCCTGATGAGATGGATCGATTCAGTGATTGGGGTAATGAGAATAGGAGTGTCGGAGACAGTGAGATTGGCACAGGATAGCGCAGGGTTTAGGGCTGTTGTACATAGGGTCGGTATGAGTTGGAAGCGATTCAAAGGCAGAACAACAACTGTGTGTCAGGTTCCATGCAAGGCATTATGGGAGATTTGCCCATCTGTTGTTCTGCACCCCGTATTTGGCAGGAAAGTTGGAGAATCAGGCCCTGCATGCCAGTCTCAAGGAGAGGCGAAAAAGGGTGTGTCTTAGCCAGCAGGACAAAAGGGATCCTGAAGTTAAAATAGCTGCAGACAGGAACGGACTTATTTATTATGCAATGAGTTACATTTCTCCGGCATGTGCGTCAGAATCTTGATCTGTATACTTGGCTCACAAACTTTGAAAATGTAACCAGGAGGGACCAGTCCCTGGAGAAAGATGTTGTAAAGTAGAGGGTCAGCTAAAAATGAGGAAGACCCTGGAGGAGATGGATTGACACGGTGACTCCAACAGTGAACTCCAGCGTAGTGATTGTGAGGATGGGGCAGGACCAGGCCGTGTTTTGCTAGGTACCTATGGACATGCTGTAAGTTAATGCCATTTGCCAATGACAGCAGTGGATGTCAGCAGAGTTTTCTTTATTATGTTAGTAAGCTTATAGAGGGAGCTCTGGTGGGATAGTCTGTAGGGAGATTTGCTGCTAACCCAAAGGTGACCCCTCTCTGATGGTTCGAACCCACCCACGGCTCCTTGAGAGAAAGAAGAGCTGTGTCCTCCCATGTGATTTGTAGACTCCGAAAACCCACTGGAGGGCCAGCTGTGAGTCAATTCAGACTCGATAGCAATGTGTTGAAGGTTCTGTCAGTCTGTTGTTGTTACGTGCTGTTGGGTTCACTACCGCTAGTGATGACCTTATGAACAACAGTTCTGAACCTTGTCCTGCCCTGCGCCATTCTCACTGCCTCTGCCCACCCTGGTCCCCTGTGGTGGTCACAGGGTCAGTCCCTCTCACTGAGGGTCTTTTTTCCTGACTCTCCACCTTTCCTAGCTTGATACCTTTTCCCAAGGACTGGCCCTTCCTGACAGCATGCCCGAAGTATGTGAGATGAAGTTGCACTATCATTGTCTCTAAGGAGCTCTGGTTGCACTTCCTCCAAGACGGATTTGTTTCTTTTGGCAGTCCAAGAAATATTACCTAATCATCACCAACACACAATTTAAAGTCATTTATTCTTCTTTAGTCTTCCTTACTCATTATCTGATGACAATGTCTAATTAGGAGCTACACTGCTAATACAAAGACACATTTGAATCCACCATCAACTCTGCAGGAGAAAGATGAGCAACCTCCTCCTGTATTTACTGCCTCTGGAAACCTGCTGGAGGGTCAACTATGACTCAGTTCTGACTCCATGGTACACCACCACAATAACAGTTTATCAGTATTGTTGTGATATGCCTTTGAGTCTACTATAGCTCATAATGACTCCTATGTACAGTAGTTCTGAGCCTGGCCCTGTCTTGAGCCAGTCTCACTGTCTTTAGCACATCTACCTCCATTATCGTGTCAGTCTATCTCCTCCTGGATCTTGCTCTCCTGTACTGTTCCTTCACCCTTCCAAGCATGATATCCTTCTCTAAAGACGGATCCCTGGCATCATGTCAAAAGTAAGTCATATGGAGCTTCAAAATTCTTGCCTCCAAGGAGCAACTTGGTTTCATCCTCTCCGGGACAAACCTGTTTGTTCTCTTGGCAGTCTATGGAATGTTCAGTACTCATCTCTAGCACCACAACTCAAAGACATTGATCCTTCTTCCTTCATCCTCATTAATTATCCAGCTTTCTGATGCATAGCAAGTAATTGCAAAGACCATGGCCTGGATCAGGTGCACTTTATAGAGTGTGTCTTTAATCACTTCTGAGTAGTATAAAGAACAGAATAGACAGAAAAGCAAGCAAACACACATGGAGGAGACAAGCACTGTCAGTTGAATCTGCCAGCCTTGGAGCTCCAAGGACTGCCAACACTGGCAAGCAGAAATAGGTAAGGACCTCCTGTAGAAACATACTCTGAATTTGATTCCTGGTCTCTTGAACCATGAGAAAAGAAATGTTATTCAAAGTTACCTACTTGTGGTATTTTTATTACAGCAGGGCTGGGAAGCTAAGACAGGACCAGAAGAGGGGACCGTCAGCCCTCTCTCAGCGAATCTGCCCCAGATGCGCTCTCCTTTCTCTCAGACCCATTATTCTCTAAGTTTAGCTTCTTTCACGCATGAACCACTTGATAAAGGGACTCACTTCTGTGCCTCCACTTAGTTTTTCTTTTATTTTCCAAACTTGATTTTGCTTGGAACTTCTGCTCTTGAATTGTTTGGTGTGGGATATCTGTGAACTATAGGGAGGCATTTTTTCTCTCCTGGGGACTACTCTGAGCAGATAGAGCTACCAGGGAGAAGGTGAGAAGGTAGGTTGGGAACACGCCCCTGGGTTGTTGTGATTATCTACCCATTTCCTGAAGTACCTAGATCAGCAATCTGAGTCTCTGGCCATGAGATTAGCTTATTTATTAGCATCCTGCCCATGGGATTTCTAATGGCAATCATTACAAGTGGTAATTCCTTTAATGTGTGAAGCATGTTACATAACATGCAACTTTTTCATATTTAGAGATCTATAAAAACTAAACAAAGAGGTGGCGTAAATGCAAAGAAAACCATAACACCAATAAAGTGAAACAGTTTAATGAGGTAAATGATGTATTTTGCCAAAACTAGGTGGCTTCTTTCAATGTGAGTATGGGTGGCTAGCCAATGTGCTGTTTGGTTGCACAGACATAGAATATTATTTATTTGGTGATATCACAATCCTCCAATCACTTTTCTCCCTAAGAAACATTAGCTTAAGCATGAATCTGACTTCATTTGTCCTTCTTTTGGCTTGAAAGCATCATTTCTATTCTGCATTAAGCCCTCTCTTGTCTTTGTCCATTAGTGTAAGATGAAGCAATGGCATCAATGTCATTGTAGACACAGATACAAACTTGGAATGTGGGTGCTAAAGTCTTGTGCCCAAGAGACATTAGAATGACAGATTCTTTTCATAGGGATATTGGTGTGATTTGCTAAGTATCAAGTGTCTGCTGGGTGCTAAGGATACTGTCGAGTATTTAAAATATGTTATCTCATCCCTATAATATAAATAAAATTATAGGGATAATGGTAGTAGTATGACTCATGGAGCTGTTCTGTGAGGATTGATAACTTATGTAAATGACCTTTTGGCACATGGCAGGCAGTTAAGGTTATCATATTATTTTTAATGATCTTGGAGGCGGTTACTGTCAGGAGAGGAAACAGACTCTAAGAGGTTGTGATCCATTCAAGATAGCACAGCTGCTAAGGGGTGACACGGGCACCTGAGCTTGGAACCATGGTTGATTCTACTCTGACAGAGCTACCAGAATGCACCCCCACTCCCACCTGTTAGTCTGACATCCCTAGAAATGCCTTGGGAGCCAGACCTTCCTAACTGCAGAGATAAACCTCCAGTCTTCTGCAGTTTGATAATTTTCGACAGAGCCAAGTGGGAGTGGGCCTGGGTGTGTGAATGAATGGATTTCCCTCCTAGACATTCTTTTCTCTCCCTCTCTGGGCTTCCTTAACTCAGGGGTATGTAACTCTATATATTTTCATTTATTTAATAATTGTGTCCCTTTTGGTTATCATTCTACATAAGGTGGAAGTCTTGAGGTGCAATTTATAGAGGGAAGGAAAATGAAAAGTTACAAAGCTGGATGCCTCAGTTCAGTTTGAATCAAGATAACTGACACAATGCAATGACTTCTAGTTCCTACATGTGCTCTTGCTTTTCTGCCATTTAAAATTTATTAATCTCTACATCCTTTCTTCTCCTGCTTGCCAAAATAGCAAACGGTTTTGAGTCTGGCTTTTTGGCCTTGCCTCTTTCATTATGTGGATGTGTGCTTCAAGAAACTTCCTGCTACCCTAAGTGGTCCTGTCGCCCACTCAGAAGCACTTTCTAAACATGCCTCTCCTCTCTCTGCTTAGGAGTGCCTGTTTGAATTCCTGGCTCTAGCTGCTTTCTGCTTATAAGTTTTTTTCCAGTTGATTTGAACCCTTCAATCTTGTCTTCTTAACCCGTGCCTAAAAGCTTCCAGTTTTTTCATAGCTGGTCCAACTGTGCAAATGGCTTATTAGTCTTGATTTTCATACTGCACTTTTCAGCCTTGGTATTCATCTCTGTGGAATGAGGACAGCTTGAACTGCGTTACTTTCCCTGGACTGTTGTGTGGCTAAGATCGTGTCCAGGCTGGTGAATGTCTGATTAGACATGTTATGAATGACCTAAATGCTTCTTGGTGATAGCTTTCCTTGGGGCTGCTGTTTTCCATGAAGAGGAATGCTGCAGAGGAAAATGGGGAGCAAACATCTTTCTCATCAAACCCAAGCACTGTTTTGAGGCATTCAGCTTGGTACCTCTTCAGGTGGGCAGACTCATCAGGAATGAGAAATATGATCAGCAAAGTGCCGTTGGCATCTATTGATTAGGAAAACCCACCACATCGTGTCAGGACTTGTGAAGATGGCTTGTGCTCCAAGTTGGAAGACTTTATCCATGGTATAGAACTTGGTCTTCAATTTGTTATTAAGAAGCTGCATTATCCGGGGCAAGCCTCTGGGGTCTTAGTTAATTTGTTTTGATAAAGACATCCCAGTAGATTTGGTCCTTGGTAAGTCTGTGAGGAAAGACTTTATGTTCCTGCTTCTAAAGCCCCATTTCTCTGTTATATCACAGAAGTCTTGATGGTGGTGATGCATGCAAGGGTGCAGGTCATGGGGTTTTGGGTGAGCACCATGGGCCTGGAGGTGGTCAGTATAAATAGAATACAGAAGAAATTACTGGTTGGATGAATGTACTGATTGAATGTATGTCTGAATCATGAAGGACATTGAAGTCCTATGATTGGTTGGGGGCCTTAATCCCTGAAATGATTGGGACCTTGTATCTTTAGTCTTTCCTTCATAAATGGTGTCTTGCTTGGCTTGGAAACAGAACTTAGTTACAGAGAACTTAAACAAGGAGCTATGAAGAAAGATGGGTCCCACATAGAAAGGGAAGAAATTATTAAACTGAACTCAAAGCCCTTTATTTTTTAGCTTGTGTTTCCCTCAACCAAAATTGCGTTATTGGCGTCAGCCATTTTTCTGTCCCTCCCCACCATACTCTCTCCTGCTGGAATGAAGTTCTTGAAGGACAGTGAGTACAGGGTATTGTATGATCAGCAGTTTGTCTCTACTGAATAAGAAAGGGTTGAGAGATGATTTGAAAGATTTAGGATGATAGTTGCAGTGTTGAACCCTGTGGGATGCTGTTTTTAATAGTCTTAAACCATTGAATACTGATCATTTTAAATCCATCAAACTGAAATCTGAGGATGTGAGTAGTCACCATATTCGTCTTCTACCTGAGGATGTGACGTAGCCACCGTCTTCGTCTTCTTCATTAGGAAAAGTACAACTCCCTACAAAGTCTCATGCCCACTTCATCACTGTCTATATAAATGGAAGAATGGGATTCCTGGGGATTTGATCATGTCTGTAACCAGGATTAGCCCAAGCTCTTCTAGAGTAGAATGACTATTCTTACATATTGCAGCCCTTTGGCTACCTCTGACCTCTGTTTTATTTTACCAGTTTGTGAATTAGTAGACAAGGACACTGACCACAGTGTCCTTCCTGTACAGATGAGCTTAAAAAACTATGTGGCAGGGAGAGTGAGAGAGGTCCCAGGATGGCATAGTGGGTTAAGCCCTTGACTATGAAAATTATACAACTGTTCAGGACTTTCATTCATAGGGTCGCTATGAGTCATCTATGACTCAGTGGCATTTAACAACAACAACAGCAGCAACAACAACGAGAGAGCTCAGTTGGCCTATTGGACAGAAAGGATGCTACTAGGCCAAAGGTAGGTGATTTTAATCTGTGGCCCTCAGGCCTGGTTTTGTTTTTTTGTCAAACATTCTTCTAAGTGGCATAGCACTGGTATGTCCATTTGCTGTACAGAGGTAACTCATAGTTGCTGTGAAGCTGAACACTATGACACTGATGTGTCAAGTGCGATAATGGTTACCCATGGTAGACAGTGTTTGGTGGAGCTCCCTGTTTAAAACAAGCTTAGAAGCAGGAGCGGCAACCACTTCTGTAAATACCTTGCCTTCAGAAACCCTACGAACTTGGAGAAAGGGTAAAAGTTATACAGGTGTTCAGATCTTCCGTTCATAGGGTCACTATGAGTCGTCTACGATTCGACAGAACTTACAACAACAACAACCACAACCTAAAAGTTGATGATTTGAACCCACCCAGTGGTGCGGAGGAACAAAGGTCTGACAGCCTGCTTCTGTAAAGATCGCAGACAAGAAACCACAATGGAGAAATTCTCCGCTGTAATACATGAGGCTACCATGAGTCTGCATTGGCAGCAGGTTTCGTTTGGAGGTAATGAGAAAGCCCACTGACCTCGTAGTTAGAAGTTCTGGAGCCAAATTTAAGAGCAGTCTCTTAATAGTTGGGATATTCTAGGAGTTTAAGGATAATCATTGTAATGTTACTAACAGTAAGAGTAGCTAAGGAAACCTCTCTGGAAAGTAGAATGAGTTTTCCTGGAGGAGAGAACTCTGCAGGCTCTGGAGCTCCTTTCCTGGCCTGTGCCCCTCAGAACAGCCTTGTTGCATGTGGAGGGCAGCTTCTATGGCAAGAATGGGGTGGGATTGGCCAGGAGAGGTGTTCTTGTCCAGCCCAATTTGTTGCAGCACCCTGCAGGCTGAGTGCTGGTAACTGCATCACTTTCAGGAGGTGATGTGAATAACAGGGGGTCTGGAGACCTTGAGGGGGAAGAAGAAGGAGGAGAGCCAGAGGGCCAGCTGGAGGAAAGGGCTCCTAGTGCTTGCTGCCTTTAGATCAGCATGCTCTGACCTGCGGGTTTTTCTGACACCCAAATTTGACCGATTTTGGTCCAAGTTTCCATCGTGCTAGTGGTTTCTCTCCATCATGTGAACTGTTCCAGCACAGAGTTGCTGTTGGCGGAGTCCCCGAAGCCCCTACAACAGATCTGATCAAGAAAACAGCCCCAAATGTGGCCTCTTTTGTGTGTGAGGAGTGTGCATTTAAAGTTGCGGAAGCAATCATGGGATCAATGACTTGGGGTTGTGAGCAGCTGGGTGATTTCCGTTTGCCACATTGTTTCTGTTCCATTTAATTTCCAGGTGTCCTACATAGGCCAGGACTGCAGAGAAATTCCAGAGCACCTCGGCCGGGACTGTGGACATTTTGCAAAGAGGCTTGATCTGAGCTTTAACCTCCTGAGGTATGTAACCTTCACACGAAGTTGGCCAGCCCCCTGAGGCCCTGTCCCCTGGGGGCTTAAGAGCCTGAAGATAAAAGCCAAATATTCCAGCTCTTCTTGGGGTGCCTTTGCACTCAGCACAGGGCTCTGTAGCATGTGGAATCATACCCATAAGGCCTGACTCTGCTTCAGATTATTCCTAGCCTTTAAAAAACTTTTTAAAGTGATATATATATTCCTAACCTTTCTGTGCAGCTGAAGAAACAATAACTTGAGCATCGTCCGTCTCCCCTGCATCCTGTGAGGGATGCATTTGCACTTGCTCTTTTCCTTGCCCATTGATAACTGTGCAGACGAGTTAGAATACTCTTGCACAAGGAATGGGATGGAACCACGAGGAGCTTACTGATAGTAATTGTAATGATGAAAGTAGTAAAACAATTTCTAAGAAAACAAAATTATCTGAAAGTAGTAGAAGTGGCTTCTGTGTGTGTCTATAGCTTTTAGGAGCTTGAGTTTAGGAGATGTGTGTGTGAGCTTTATATATATTCTGTCTTCTAAATATGAGCTTGAAGATTCCTTTCTTCCATAGGAGAGCTTTATCTCACATATTTTGGGCCTGTTTCTAGGAGAGGTTATCCCTTGGAGATGGACATCGTGTTTGGGAAGGTAGAGAGTTGGTGAAGGAGAGGAAGACCCTCAAACAGGTGGATTGATATGATAACTGCTGTAATGGGCTCTAGTATATCAGGAAGTGTGAGAATGGCACAGGATAGGACACGGTTCAGATCTCTTGTTCATAGAGTCCCTATGGGTTGTATTTGACTCGACGGCAACTAATAACAATAACAACAGCAACAACGTCTTCCACAACATTTGCCAAGTCACAGGTAGGGTGTGTGTGTGTATTTGTTCTCTGCCGTTTCATGAATTGGAGCCTTAAGTGTTTATGATGATGATTTCTCCCAGATGGTGTTTCAAAGAACTCAAACACTGCTGGCGTGGGGGTGGGAGGGGGGTGGGAGGGAACCTCTCTACAGCTGTTTCAGTCTTGGCAAAAGGTAAGTGTGATCTTGTATATTATTCCAGTGGAGAACACATTTGTTTCGTTTCTTCCCAAAGGGGTTATGAATTGTGACTAGTCAGGGCGATCTGGGATGGGATGGAGTAGGAGGTACTATGAAAGTAGATAGCACTGGTTCCAGCCAGTTAAGTGCCTTCCTGGAAAGCTGTGAGTAGAAAAGCTGTCAGGGTGGGAGGAGAAGTGAGGAGTCCTGTTCCACCCCAGAGCTCAGGTACTTCTCAGTTTTCAGACTATGGGGTTCCCTCCCAAACTTTGGAGTCAGGACACATGGAAAAGAAGAATTTGTGAGAAAATGAACAAAACTTGGGGCACTAAAGCATTGAAGAATAAAGAATGAAGAATGAATGAGGGAGGGTGGTTGGTGGATTTACTTTAAGTCAAGCCAGCAGAGCTGCTTGCCCAGGGCTTAGGACCAAGGGAGTGCCCAGGTACGCTTTCTCCAGGCATGTGTGCTGATAGAAAGAAAGTAGGACCTGTGTGTGTTGACTCCCTGACTTCCTAAACGTTTATATGTGTCTGGGGAGTTGTGGAAACTGAAGAGTGGCAGAGTGGTACATAGGAATGAGAGGAAGCCAAATAAAGAAATGGTGATACTGAACAAAATAAACCTAGTTTTTGATCTCAGCACTTGAGGACAGGGCAGCATGCAGTGCTTAGATTGAGAAGCGGGTGCCCCTGATAGGCTTCTCAGCCTTTGCTGGGTGTTGGAAATAGTCTCTCAGTGTGACGGTGACCTCTAGGACCTTGGGGCAGTGTGGCTTAGAGTGGCTGTCTTGTGAGTGGCTGGGAGCCCGGATGTGGTTTGGAGGAGGACTGGCCCAGGAGGGAGTGTGTTTTTGGGCAGAGGTCATGGGACTGGGCTGTCAGGTTTGAGGAAACAGAGTTGTCTTTGTAAAGCCAGGGCTCTGCAGCCTTTGCAGAGAAGGGACTGGCCCTTGGGAGGGGCTTGTGTGTAGGTGGAGAGCAGAAGTTCTTGCTCTTGGCTCAAGCAGTGAGGATTTATCATGGAAAAGGATAGGCTGTGGAGACAGGAACATTTAGTTAGAAGAAGGATGGTAAAATGGATATAGAGGGAGAGCAGTGTGGTTTTCATTTTCTTTTGTTGAGAGGAGACATGTTTCTGTAGTGCTGACTTTGAGGAGCTGTGGCATCTTGTTCGAAGCCTGTTCCTGTCCGTGTTGTGGTTAGCATGTCATCTACATGCTGGCGTGCAGCTGGGCTGAGAATGTGTGATGGACGGGTGAGGGTGAAGATTCATGAGGCGTTTATGTTGAGGTCTTGGTTAAGATAACTTGTGCCCCATCGTGGAGCAAAGCAGTCCTGACTTGAACGTTTTAGGAATTGGATCATCTCTGATCTACTTTATTTACTAAACTGGCAGGGACAGGGGAGACATCTCTCTATCTCTTGGGGGTTAGGGGAAGATACAAGCTTACTTAGGGACTGGCTGGCTTTTATGTTTGTCCTTAAGTAGGTCAAAATCAAAGTTATTTTAGATTCTTACCTCCAGGCAGTCCCAAGTTACGGACAAGATCCCATTTCTGAGTGTCTTTAAGTTGGAATTGTAGGTTGGTTGGAACAGGTTGGTTGGAACTCCTTTTTTAACTTTAGTGCAAGTAAACGCTCAAAGTCTTTTCAATGATTTAAAAGTTGTATGGACAGCAAGTGAAAGTGATTATGATGAATAATGTGTTGTGAATTACATATTGCATTGCTAACTGAAAGGCCACCAGTTCAAATCCACCAGCTCCTTCATGGAAGAAAGAGGGACAGTCTACTTCTGTAAAGATTTACAGTCTAGGTGACGGGCTGGAGTCCAGTAAGTTGGAATTGACTCAACAGCAGTGGGCTGTTGTTGTTGCCTGGTTTTTCTGGTTCAGTTATTTCTAAGTCAGGGCAAATGAACATAATGCTGAATTGCAAGGAGCTGTCTCTAGTCAGACGTTTGTAACCTGGGCACTGAGTGTAATTCATTTTTGAAAAAGTAGGGGAAAAGTGAGGAAAGGAAAGAATTTATCTTCTAGGTAAGTGGATGTATAACAATGACCTGTTTTATCTTTTAGGCTTTAAAGGTTTTATTAAAAGGGGGTCCTACTTGTATAGTGTGATGCATATTGGGCTGCTAACAACAACAACAACAACAAGAAATTGAAAGATAGCAATTCAAGTCTTCCAGCAGCTCCAGGGGAGTAAGATGGGCAGTCTCTACCTTTGGAAATTTACAACCTTGGAAATGCAGTGGAGCGTCACTATGAGTGAGAATCTACTTGATGGCAATGGGTTTGGGTTTTTGGTATCCGTAGCAAAAGATCATGAGCCTTCATTTCATGTACTGTAAGAGATTGCCCCCATTCTCTTCGCCTCCTATTTTAATGGGATTGTAGGGTATAAGTTTCCTGGTTAGTCTGTCATGCACCAGGCTCTCCTGAAATCTGTTCTAACCACCTGCTGTTCTTCCCCTTGGCAGCCTACCTGGCCCCATTCTGGATACCTCTTTCATGAATTGAATTGTATTCCTTCTCCCCTATGCTTCAAATTGTTATTTGGCAGTTATGTAATGGTATAATCGTCCCTCATGATGTGGTCTGATGTAATCAGTCAGCTGTGAGGGGATTTGGATTTGTTGCAACATCCTTACTTGAACTACAGGATGTGGCCTGTATCAACTTTTATTTCATAAAAAATAAAGGGAAAGAATTGAGCAGAGAAACAAAGACCTCAGTAACATCAAGAAACAAAAAAGCTGAGAGTGGGGTGTGTCCTTTGGAGCTGGGGTCTGTGTGCTGAGAACCTCCTAGAGGTATAGGGAGAGAAATGCCAAACCACATGAAGGTGATGCAGATGCAGATGATATGATAGTGTACACAGAAACCCCCAAGGACTCAACGAAAAAGCTGTAAGAGCAAGTAAACCAATTTAGTATAGTGGTAGGATACAAGATCAATATACAAAACTCAGTGTCTTTCTTCTAGAGTAACAAAAAAACCCAACAAAACACACACACAAGGAAACCAAGAAAGAAATACCATTTACAATAGCCAGCCACAAATTGAAATACTTAGGAATAAACCTAAGTAGAGGCTCAAAAGACCTTTACAAAGAAAACTACAAAATACTTCTGTAAGAAAAATAAAAGACCAAATAAATGGGAAAATGTTCCCTGTTCATGGATAGAAAGACTCAATCTGTAGTGAAAGTGACAGTCCTACCAAAAGCAATCTGCATGTTTAATACAATACCAATATAGATCTGAACCAAATCCTCACATTCAGCAAACAAGGTTGTGCTATCTGCATAATGCAGGTTATTGATTAATCTCCTTCTGACCATGATGTCACATTCCTCTTTATAGAGTCCAGTTTCTAGAATAATTTGCTCAGCATACAGATTTAATAGGTCTGGAGAGAGAATACAATCCTGACACACTCCCTTCTTAATTTTAAACGATGCAGTATTTATTTCCCTGTTTGTTTGCACATCAGCCTCTTGGTCTAGGTATAGATTTCATATTAGCACAATTAAGTGCTCTGGGATTCCCATTCTTCTCAATGACAGCCACAACTTGTTATGATCCATATAGTCAAATGCCTTTCTATAGTCAATAAAGCACATCTACAATAAAGTACAAATCTTCATTCTTCTAGTATGCCCTACTTTCAGTCAGGATCTGTCTGAGAAAAGCAATTATATCCCTGGTGCCATGGCTTCGTCTAAATTCTGCTTGAACTTCAGGTGGTTATCTATCTATGTACTGTGCTAACCATTTTTGAATAATCTTCAACAATATTTTCTTTGCATATGACATTAATGATATTGTTTGATAGTTTCCACATTCACTTGGATCACCTTTCTTGGGAGTGGGAACAACTATGGACCTCTTCCAATCTGTTGGCTAGACACCTGTCTGCAAAATTTCCTGGCATAGACTGGTGAGCACATCCAGGGCTGCATCTGTTAACTGAAAAAAGTTAATTGGTATCCCATCGATATCTGTGGCCTTATTTTTGGCCAAAGCCACTTCGTCCTTCATTGGCTCCTGCTCATATGGTTCTTCCTGAAATTTTTCAATGTCAATCAGTTCTTTTTGATACAGTGATTCCATGTATTCCCATCTTTAATATCCCATCTCAATGTCAGGAAAGCAAAGATTCTTACCACTGGACCTATAGGCAACATCATGGTGGATGGAGAAGAGATTGAAATTGTCAGCAACTTCATTTTACTTTGATCCACATTTAATAACTTTAGTATCAGCAGTCAGGAAATAAGGAGACATTGCATTTAGAAAGTCTGCAGTTATGGACCTCTCCAAATTATTGAAGAGTAATGATGTTAGTTTTAGGATAAAGGTATAGATTTGGGCTATGATTTTTCTCTTCATGTGCTATGGATCTGAGAGCTGCACAATGAATAAGGATGGCAAAAGAAAAATTAATGTCTTTGAGTTGTGGTATTGGAGAAGAGCATTGAACATACCATGGACGGCCAAAAGAAGAAATAAATTTGTCTTGGAGAGGGTACAGCCAGAGTGCTCTTTGGAGGCAAGGATAATGAAGCTTTGCCTCATATACTTCGGGCATGATGCTAGATGTGGCTATTCCTTGGAGAGGGGCATGATGATTGGAAGGGTGGAGGGTTGGTGAAAGAGAGGAAGACCTCAACCAGGTGAATTTGTCCAGTGACTGCCATAGTGAGCTCTAGTGTGTCAGGAAGTGTGAAGATGGCGCAGGATAGTATGGGGTTTGGATCCACTGTTCATAGGGTCATGAGGAGTTGTATTCAACTTGACGGCACCTAACACCAACACCAATGATATAGATACCAAATTAATTTTTCAAAGAGATGGAAAAGGCAGTAGTAAGGTGTGTGTGTTTTTTCTTAGATGAAATAGACCTTGAATAAGCAAAACAGTTACGAAAAACAAGAATGAAGTGGGAGGCATAGCACTCCCCAATCTTAAAATCTACTGTACAGCTGTAATAACCAAATCAGCATGGTACCAGTACAATGATAGGCATATAGACCAATGGAGCAGAATAGAGAACCCAGAAATGGACCCACATATCTATGGTCAACTGAATATGACAAGGGGACAAGCCCTATAAAATGAGGAAATGACAAACTCTCCAACAAATGGTGCCAGTGAAACTTGTGCCAGCAGGATCCACATCTCTCACCATACACAAAAAATCAACGCTAGGTGGATCAGAGACTTAAAGGTAAAACTCTAAACCATAAAGATTGTAAGAGACAAAGTGGAACTGAGCTTAGAAAGCCTAGTTTGTGGTATAGAAAGACTGACAAATACAGCCAGAAATACACAACCAGTAGAGGTAAAAATTGATGAATGGAATGTTCTAAAGATTAAATTCCTGAGTGCATAAAAACTTTTTTCCAACTAGGTGAAAAGAAAATCTGTTGGGTGGGGAAAAACATTTGGCAAAACCATCTCAGACAAGGGTTTTATAACAAAAGTTTACAGAATCCTACAGGGCCTCCACAAGAAAAAGACTAATAACCCAATTACAGAATGGGCAAAAGATGTGGACAGACTTTTCACAGAGGAAGACATTCCCATGGCCAACAGACACATGAAGAAATGCTTAAATATCACTAGCCCTAAGAAAGCTGCAAATCAAAACCACAATAAGATAGCATCTCACCCCAGTAGCAGTGGCAAAGTATAACAGGACAGCAAGCAATAAATATTGGAGAGGATGTGGTAAGATAGGAACTCTCATACAATGTTGGTAGAATGAATGGTAAAATGGTACAACCAATCTGGAAGAGTTTGGCGCTTCCTCAAAAAGCTGAACATAGAAATTCCATATGACCCAGCTATTCCATTGCTGAGAATATACCCTCTTGTTGATTGCCTTTGAGTCGAGTACAACTCATAGTGACTCTAGGAACAAAAGGCCTGAAGCCCCTCTACCACTATCGACATTTATCAAAGTTCAAAATTTCTCGAGGCATGTTGTTTAAGAAGTAGATGCCACTCCTGCTTCTGAATCTATCATAGAATGTTATTGGTTGAGTTGCCTGCAATGCATAGTGATCCTATGTACAGCAGCTCTGAACTCTTCCCTGTCCTGAGCCAGTCTCACTAATTCTGACACACCAACCCCCATTGCCCCAGTCACTGTATCAATCCATCTCATCTGGGGTCTTCCTCTCTTGTGCTGTCTGTCCACCCTTCCGAGCATGATGTCCTTCTCCAAGGACCAGTCTTTCCTGGCCACATGTCTAAATTAAGTGAGGTGAGTATCAAAATCCTAGCCTCTAAGGAGAAACTTGGTTTCACCCTTTCCAAGACAGAAAATTTGTTTTCTTGGCAGTCCATGACTCTTCTCAGTTCAAGACTCTTCTCCAGCCCCCTAACTTGAAGGCATCTATTCTGTCATCGTTAGTCATTGTCCAACTCTGTGAAGCAGAACACGTAATTGAGAAGACCATGGCCTGGATTAGGCGCACCTTTGTCTCTAGACTGATATCTTTGCACGTCAGTTCTCTAGAAAGGCCCATGACAACAGATTTTCCTGATGCAATTAATTTTTTTATTTCCTGACTGCTGGTGTTAAGAGTATTGATTGTGTTGTCTTCTCCTCCGAGAAAACACCAAATAGTGGATGACGCTGGTGGGGTGGGAGGGCTTGGAGGCCCCGGGGGACCTGGGATGGGAGCCTGTGGTGGTTTCTGTGGAGGCTTTGGTAGAGGTCTGCGGTGTCGTGGGTGGGGCCACAGAGCTCAAGGAAGCAAAGCCCAGGACAAGGAGTGGCTCCCCATCACCAAATTAGGCTGTCTAGGATGGGAGTGTCAAAGACAGTGCGATTGGCACAGGACAGAGCGGAGTTTAGGGCTGTTGTACATAGGGTCGCTATGAGTCGCAGGCGACTCGACGGCACATAACAACAACAGTCAAAGATATGAAGATCAAGTTCTTGGAGGAGATTTGTCTCTTCTCACTGCCAATCAAGGAGTCTGAGATCATTGACTTCTTCCTGGGGATGTCCTTCAAGGATGAGATCTTGAAAATCATGCCAGTGTGGAAGCAGACTGGCCAGCAGACCAGGTTCAAGGCCTTTGTCGCCATTGCAGAATTATAATGGCCATGTTGGCATAGGCATCAAGTGCTCCAAGGAGGTGGCTCCTGCCATCTGTGGGGCCATTATCTTCACCAAGCTCTCCATTGTCCTTGTGCAGTGTGGTTACTGCATAACTTGGGAAAGATTGGAGAGACTTGGGAAAGACTGGAGTGAACGAACTCAGTCTCATAAGAACAAATACTGCATAAGACCATTCTTGTAAAAATAGAAGAATAAATAGTAAAATATTTATGAGGATCCAAGGGAAGAAGGGGTGGGAGGAAAGGGGTGAGGATGAGGGGGGAGGGTAAATAATTGGGTCACATAATTTGGTGAGTGGAGGGGGAGTGAAGGAAATGGGAAAGATCTGGCAAGACAGGGTAATGGCAGGCATAGTTCGATGGTGATTAATTTTACAAAACATAATGAGGGGTAATGATTGTATGAACCACAAAGTGAAACACAATGTATACAAACTTTTTAAGCAGGCAAATATAAAATAAAAATATTTTTATAAGAGTATTTGAATATTCATTTTAGTAGTTTATTTTTTTGTTGTTGTTGTTAAGTGCTGAGAAGTAAAATACGACTCATAGTGACCCCATGAATAACAAATCTGACCATGTCCTGTCCTGTGTCATCCTCATACCTTCTGACACTGGAGCCCATTGCAGTAGTCACCATGTCAATGCACCTGGTAGAAGGTCTTCCTCTCCTTCACGGACCCTCTCTACTTTTCTGAACATCATGTCCCTTTACAAGGAATAGCCGCTCCTAGCAAGATGCCGAGTGTATGTGAGGTGAGGCATCATCATCCTTGCCTCCAAAGAGCACTCTGGCTGCACTGTCTTCAAGACATATTTGTTTGTTCTTTTGACTGTCCATGAGATTTTCAGCACTCTTCTCTAATACCACAGTTCAAAAGGATAAATTCTTTTCCTGCCATCCTTATTCATTGTACAGCTCTCAGATGCATAACAAGTGATCAGAAAACTCATGGCCTGGATCAGCTGCACCTTAGTCTTCAATCTGACATCATTACTCTGCAATAACTTGCAAGGTCCCTAACTGCAGACTTTCCCAATGCAATATGTCTCCTGATTTCCTGACTCCTGGTACCAAACATGCTAATTGTGGATCCAAGTAAGATGAAGTTGTTGACAGTTTCAATATCCTCTCCATCCATCATGATGTTGCCATAGGTCCAGTGGTGAGAATCTTTGTTTTCTTGACACTGAGATGCAGTCCATTTTGAAGGCTCTATTCTTTGGTCTTCTACAAGTGCTTCAAGTTCTTTTCACTTTAGTTTATCAATTAGTAAAGATGATGATTTATTTAAGCTACAGCTGGTTCCTTGAATCTAGTCAAGGCAAATAGGGCTTTTAAATGCATTGCCCATCTTTTGTTTCCCCTCTTCTGTAGTGGGTGGGGACAGGCTCTCTCTGGTGACCACATTCTTCTCCCACCAGAGCCCTGAGTGGTTTGAGATGGTTGCCACCTTACTTTCTTGAGTGCCATGAGCAGAACAGAGAATAGCTCCATGCAGACAGTGATAAATACGTCTTTGTCTATCTGGCAATAAAAGCAAGATGGTTTAATTGATCAATGGCAATAGCAAGATAACATTTTAAAATTAAATTACTTACAGTCGCATCTTATTTAGCATCACCGTGATCAGTGCACTGGATGGGAAGAAAAATATATTTGTTTAGGCGATGATTTCTTAGGTGGAAGCTTGGTGGTTATTTCCCTAGATGGGCCTGAAAACCTGGGGAATCTAGCAAATAACATGTGGCTCCACACCTCCCCTCCCCTGGCAATAGGCAAGGAGTTAGATTACCTGGTGTAATGTCAAAGCTTCTTGGTAGACAGACACAACATTCTTGCTGGTTCAATTATGAACTGCCAGGCAAAATTGGCCTCTTGACTTAAGCCTTAGACCACATTTGCTTAAAATCCTCCTCCTTTATAAATCCGCCACTTGTTTAACTGGTTTTGGTTCAATTGTAGAAATGTTTAATGTGTAACAGTGTGGGAAGTGTTTCATGGATACTTGGCCCATATTTTGGGCATGTTGTCAGAAGGGGTCTGTCCTTGTTACGCTTGCAAAGTGCGAGGGTCAGTGAAAGAGAGGAAGACCTTCACTGAGACAGATGGGCACAGTTGACTGTAACAGTGGGCTCAAGTGTATCAGAGATGATGTGTGTGACATAGGATACAGCAAGACTCAGATCCTTTGTTCATAGAATTACTATGAGTGGTAGTTGACTCGACAGCATCTGACAACAACAACAACAACAACAACAACAACAAATTGTTATTGTTACAGTAAGTCAAGTACTAATAAGACCAAGAGTACAAGCTTGAGCTTCCACAGGGACCATTTGTTTTACTTTAACCTCTGGTATCCATTGGGACTCTTCACAGATAGTCAGGATTTCTCTTTTTCTAGCATAAGATATGTTTGCATATCTCTCTATTCTTTGGTAGAACTTTTGGGCAAAAGCTTTAGGCACCTACCTCTTCCCCCTTCCTCCTGACAACAAATAATCCTTGCAGGACATAGATTGTCAATGAGAAAGGATTTGTTAGAAGATTTTGGGGTTTGCTAACATAGCATAATCTGGCCAACCCTCAGTGGTACAAATTAGGTTTCCAGTGCATACTGTTCTTACGCCAACTCATTCATCTCATACGTGCTTTTCATTCCTGTCAGTTAGAAGTGTACCTTTATTCATGTTTCAGTGGGACTGGGTGAGAGAGAAAAGGCCTCATTCAGACTCTTCGGAGGACAGCTTAAAGGGTGTGTTGTGTTGTGTTGTAGAAGGTCTTCATCAAATAGCAAGTCAGTAGCCTTGTTTGCACACTGTTTCTAGGGAGGGGATGACAGTGGTGCTCATGGAGTTAAGGGAAAGAGGGGATGGTATAAAAGGTAGACTTCAGAAAGACAAACCCACTTGTGAATTTTAACTATAGTTCTAGTGCATTTATAAATCCCAGATGGTTCTAAGAAGACAGTGGTTCCCATGTGCATTGGAATCAGTGTTTTCTCCAAGCTGGGCAAAGCAAGTGTTTCCTTTTTGTTCTCAGAATATTATTGGCAATTCTAGTGTCTCATGTCTCCAGCTTCCTCTAGGTCACAGAGGCCAGAGGTAAAGTGCAAGCTGAACTGGCACAACATATTTCTTGTCTGAATAGGCAGACATTGATTCTCTCCTGTGCAGCCCTTGCTGGAGGGATCTCCTCCAGGATTGCGTAGTCAAGGACAAATTAGGACAAATTAAACAGTGTGACTTGATGGGGAAGGGAAGATGACCAAGAGGTGAGAGAACTGCCTAGAACCCCCACATCCATTACCAGTAAAATTATCTTGACATTTCCTGTTTCCTAACGTCAGCCAGAGAGGATGGGGTGCTCAGCGGCAGTGGGGAGTACTGGTCCAGGCCATGAGCGGAGACCGGAGAGAGTTGTCACAGGAGTTGTCACTGCCTCGCTGGGTCCTCACCCTCTCGGCCTGCCAGCCTAAAGAGTACTTTGTTGTCACAATAATGGGGGTGAGGGGACTTCCAATATGCAGTGAATGAAAGTAGGGATGCTACATGTCATACAGGACACAGGAAAACTTAGAGGAATAAAAAGAAACCCTCATTTCCCCGGTGCCATCTGCACCCTACTGAGGAAGACCTCGGGCTTTACAGAACTTACAGACTATTGCTCTTGATAAAGCAGTCTTCACATAAGTATAGAGTAGACTGCCTCAATTCTTCCGAGGGCCTAGGGACACAAAATTAAACAACTTCATCAGTCCTTGGGTTTCTTATGAATAAAAATATCAATTAGCATTGCTGACCATTTACTCAATGCCAGAGAATCCCTACATAGCATAAATGGTGGAAACACTTGACTGCTAATTGAAAAGTTGAAGGTTCAGGTTCACCCAGAAGTGCTCATTGACACCACTGCAGAGCACCGCTCTGTGCCGACACACGTGTGGTCACCATGAGTTATAGTCACTTCCACAGCAGACTTTTTGTTGTGCTATCTGGGGGTTTGAAGCTGCGCCGCAATCCGAAAGACATGCATTTCGAATCCACCAGCTGCTCCATGGGAGAAATATGGGCAGTCTCTTACCATGTGATTAACTGTCTCTGAAAACCCGCTAGCGGGTCAGTTATAGGTTGGTTCCGACTTGAAGGTAAACAACAACAACTATCTCAGGGTAGGAAGCTGTGCTACAATCCTGAAGGCACACGGTTCAAATTCACCAGCTGCTCTGAAGGAGAAAGCTGGGTAGTCTCCTGTGTGGCTGCCTTTGTATACCTGATGGAAGGCCAGTTATGGGCTGTTCTGATGCGATGGAGCTCGTCATCGTTGTCTTCGTCGTCATCATCATCATCATCTGTTTGATGTGGGAAGCTTTGGTGGCTTAAAGTTAAGGAGTTGTGCTGCCAATTCAAAGGATGTGGTTTGAGCCCAGCAGTTGGTCTGTGGGAGAAAGACGAGCAGTCTCCTCTCATGCCCCTGAATACATGCTGGAGGGTCAGCTATGGGACAGTTCTGACTTGATACATAGCAGAAATGACAGTGAGATGTCAAGAAGAGGATTCAGTGCCATTGAGCTGTGAAGTTGAAGAAGAGTATTGAATAGTCCACTGACTTCCAAAAGAACACAGATTTGTGTTTGAAGGATTTGTTGTCTTGTGCTTTGGAGGCAAGGACAGTGACATGCTCATATACTTTGAGCATGTTGTTAGGAAGGGCTGTTTGTTGAAAAGGGACATCAGACTTGGAAAGGTGGAGGGTCAGTGAGAGAGAGAGAGGAAGACCCTCAAGGAGATGATTGACCCAGTAACTGCCACAAATGGGCTTACATCCCCCGAGATCGTGAGGGTGGTGCAGGGCAGGACAGGATTCAGATCTGATGAGTTATACCCGACTCAATGCACCTAACAACACATGGCAAGCTAGGAAGGAAGTTTGACTAATGTAAGATCAGTTTTGTCCTCCTAACTGTGTTTTGGGGAGCTCTGGTGGCTTTGTGGTAAGGACTTGTTTTGCCAGTGCAAAGGCACGTAGCTGGAACCACTCAATGCTCTGCTGGAGAAAGATGGGCAGTCAACTCCTGTGCGATTTACTGCCTCTGAAAACCAGTGGAGGGTCAGCTATGGGTCAGTTCCAACTCTATGGTACACAATAACAACCACCACCATCACC
Source organism: Elephantulus edwardii (assembly GCF_000299155.1). Classification (NCBI taxonomy): domain Eukaryota; kingdom Metazoa; phylum Chordata; class Mammalia; order Macroscelidea; family Macroscelididae; genus Elephantulus; species Elephantulus edwardii. The sequence goes on along the minus strand of NW_006399808.1, from coordinate 7,022,419 downwards.
ACCACCACCACCATGTCCACCACCACCACCACCACCACTACCACTGGTATTTTGGGAATTGCACTTATTATCTACATTTTATGTTATAAATAATTGCTTGCTTTGGACACGATTATTGACTACTTCAGGTCTATATTTCCTTGTGGGGAAGGTAAGTTTTTAGGTGTTTGGTTTTTAAAGTCATCCTTGGTAAAGCAGAGGACCAGTGGAAAAGAGAAAGACCCTCAGCAAAGTGTGTCCACACAGTAGCCACAGTGATGGACTCGGGCACATGGGAGTGTGTGAGGATGGCACAGGGATACGCCCTGGAGTACTTCGCCCCACTGTGTGTCACAGCCAACTGGTGACACCTAAGGAGTTGCCTGTGGAGGTCAGCGAGGTAGGGTCAGTATGAATTCTGCGTCTTGGTTTGACTTGACGACCCTGAAAACCTGTAGTCAAATCTGTTGCGTAGTTTTTCTCCAGGACATTCCTGGTTTAGAAGGTTTAGTGAGACAGGACCTTGCAGGGGCTGGGCTGACCTGGAAGTGTGAGTGTCCTGTTGGCTTTCATTTTCCCTTGAACTATGAGGCATGGCTCATAGTTCAGGTCACTGTCAAGGGAAGAATGTCAGGTCACAGTTCAGGTCACTGTCAAGGGAAGACTGCTTCAGCAGCTGTGGTGGCCAGTTTGCTGTCTCAGCCTTGGTCTGGGGTCTTGAGACAGAGGACTGCAAGCATGCCTTTTGAGTCTAAAAGGAGAAGAAAGGATGTGTGTGTGTGTGTGTGTGTGTGTGTGTGTGTGTGTGTGTGCGCGCGCGCACAACCCCGGTACACTAACTGCCATCTGATAATCCCAGTCTCCTCAGGACTGCTGTGTTGGTTATTTCAGCTATTCTTGTTCCTTTATGATGAAAGGGAGAGATTATGCTTTTTGCTGGTGCTATTTAATTGCCGGGATATAGTGACTACAAATTGTCCCAGGCCCGGAGACTTTCTGAGCCAAAGGTCTTTTCCATCCCAGCTTGCTTTTTCTGCCTTTTTGCACTCCCCCACTCATCCCATTTCTGCCTCTCTCTCTCTCTCTCTCTCTCTCTTTCTCTCTCTCTCTCTCTCACACACACACACACACACACACACACACACACACACACAGAGAGAGAGATTTGGGTTTCATTTAGAGTGAAAAAAAAAAACCAAACCGAAACCACAAAATCCACCCTATCCAAGGAGCAAACCCCCAAAAAACCTCTCACAGAGGGGGTTTGGCTGTGTGACCCCACCTTCGTACCACTCCTTTAAGTCCACCTCTTGAGGTTACACAGAACCCAGTTTTTCACTCTCCTCCTGGGTGTCTGCTTCTTCTCTGGTCCTGAAGAAATAAGAGCTGAGTAGAACAGGGAAGGCCAACAAAGAGGGTGGGTTGGATATTATTTTTTTTTAAATCCCCAAACCATTCTTGAGATAAAGCAAGACTTATTAAAAACAATTGGCTGCAAAAGCAGAAGAGGGGCGTTCACCCCCACATGACCAGTTCTTTTTTCTGCAGCTGGAGAAGTGTTTTAAGAAAATGTACCATTGTTAAAACTTTTTTTTTCCTTGATGGATTTATTTATAAGGTAGAGAAATATTTTCCCCATAATTGGGTAACTCTTAATAGTAGCAATTGCATATTTATCAGTGTGAGGGGCTGTTATTAATGTAACTGTCAGGCCCAAACACATTTCTGCATTAAATCCATTTAGTATGTGCATTATTCGGGCTCGAATGTCACCGGGACATCAAAGCCCCGTAGGCATGGAGAGCTCAGTGCCCTGCTGTGGCTGCCGAACAGGCCCTTGATCAATAAATGTAACATGTTAATGTAGAGCAAATAGAATAAAAGATTTCTTTGACAAGACATGAAAAATCACCTTGTGGCAGCTGGCATGTGATGCCGTTTCTGGGGAGACACTAGCAAAGTTGATCTGACAAGCAAAGAGGAAGGATGATGGCTGTAAGGTGCTTTTGTTTCAAACTTCTTTCTTGACCTGTCAGGTTTTGAAGGCGCCTCAATGGCTCTTTTTTGTCATGTGAAAATTGTAGTCTTAGGTAGTTAGGAAGCAGTTATCTCTTCTCAAATTGTGAATGCTGCTGTTTAATTGATTCACTTAGCATTTGAAACTGTCACGCATTAATAATTGTGAAATCCTGTAGATACTGCGCTGGTGTGTCATGCTTAAATGTGTAGTTATCAGAAAATTAATATCCTTAATGAACCGGTGCTTTCAAACTAACATTGCATGAAATCTCTTTTGCCCTTTCATTTGCTGAAGCCACATCCGCCAGTTTGCCGAGAATTCACCTCTCGACAGTTTGCTTTCTTGATGCCCGACAAATGCCAGCTTTGCTGTGGGTACATCGTGTGCTCAATGACAATAAATATAGTAATTATACTGGAGTTAGTAATTAACATAATTGTAGTCAATTACGACAAATACAGTGCAGAGCTAAATAAATGAGAGGGGAGAAATTAGCAAGCTAATTGATTTATCTTTCCTTGGCTTTCTATTGCAACTGGCAGGGCTGTTTTCCTTGTGGGAGGGGGAGAGGGAGGAGGAAAAATCCCCACAAGGATTATTTACAAATAACTGATTTTGTTTTGAAGTTGCTTTGTCTTTTGACTTGTTACACTTCAGAGCTTCCCCCCCCCCCCAACCTTACAAAGGGTTGGGAAAAAAGGGAAGAAGAGAATGCAAATGCTGTGAAACATTTTGTTAATTTAGCTGCCTCAAGCCACAGCAGCTAAAGTGAGAGAGAATTTAGCTTCCTAAGGCTTGAGGAGTTACATGTATTTCTTCTCAGCTATGGCTCTAGGAAAGGGTCCTTTTTCTTCCTCGGGAGGAGAAATGGAGGTGTGCTACTTTAATCGCGTAGCAAGGCTGTGCTCTGTTGAGTGGCTCCTTTGGTTTCTGTGGGCATGCTGCCTTGTGCAGGCCTGTGCTGTTGCTGGCTTGAAGGAATAAGTGCGTGCATGTTCCACCCAGTTCAGCTCCACTTGACCTGGGATTTTCCAGGGGACCCAAGGTGGAGGGGGAGGACCAGTGTTGTTAGAGAGGGTAGGGCAAGGGAGGGACCCCCTGTACTCTTCCCCTCCCTTGCCAAACTTCAAGGCTTCCCAGGGTCCTGCGTTGTGACACTTTTGAGGCCACCTGGAAAGTTTCTGTTGGGGTCCCAGTGCCCATTTGTTTTGAGCTGGCTCATTCTGTGCTGCCTGGAGCCCTGGTGAATGGTGTTTATCGTGTTTCTGTTCTTTGTTCACCCTTTCAACATAACTGCCGTTCATGCTGCAGAGGGAGAACTGTGTATGCTCTGGGACGTGGGGTCGCATTATAGCTCTGCTTTTTCTCACAACTTTTAGAAACAAGGGTTCCCCCCTTTGTCCTTTCTCTTGACATAAGGTGAATAGTGCCCAGAACTTTTTCCTCCTGGTTGAGATGCTTAAAATCTTACCCTTGTCTGACCCAAGGTTAAAATCCAGTGTTTTGAAGACAGGATACGTGGCTTTGGTTTTTAATTTCACTCAGCATACATTCTAAACCTTACCAGCACATCATGTTATTCCCCTGAAAATTCAACAGTTTAGCAAGTAAAAAAATTCTTTCAGAGCCTTTTATTTAGCTTTTCTTCCTTAAGACACCATCGGGTTACATTTCTAGGCTGACATGAGGAAAGTGAGATGCAGCAGTTTTAATTCTGCGTGAATGGTACCTGTTATCGTGTATGGGCTCACATGGAATTCAGTTTTTCTATCTCTTTGAAATGCTACCGCTCTTTCAAACACCACAGCGTGCTTGTAGACTGGTCATCCTTCACGCACACTTCATTTGGAAATAAATTTCTGACATGAAATATTTATAAACAAGGAGCCTTTTAAATGAATGCTTATGGCATAATGGTCTTTCTGATGAAGCCTAAAATTATTTTAGTCAAAAGTGTGCATTTTCTGAGGGGATAAGACTTTCTTTGACAGAGGAAGAATGATAGTTTGCAAGTTGAGCATGGTTTAGCTTGATATGGGCCTTGGAGAAATTGTGTAGTTCATATCTATATCTTTATTTACCAGTGAAGGGAATTGGATGGACGTTGTTGTGCACCAGCACAGAGGGCATCCTGCTGTGTATGGTGGTGATGGTGAGGGTCGAGGATGGGTGAATGCAAAGGCTTTGTTGCTACTGACCACTGTAAAGATGTTGCATTTGCTCTAGTATGTCATTGTCTGCAATCTCTACCTCAATGCTGGCTTTCATCCTCTATCGTTTCCCCTGAAAGGCACTCAGATGGATAGCAGATGTGAGTTGGGGGGAAAAAATAGAGGGTGGTGGCAAAGGAAACGTCTTGCTCTTCAGAAAAATTGAGGCTGTGCTGATTGGAGTTAGTTTCCCCTTGTCCCCATATTGTAAAGAAATGACAACATAGGGATCATTTAGATGTTCTCTTTTCAAAGAAAATACTGTTGGCAAAGGTGACATTTTTCTCAGATGATTCTTTTTCTCTTGGACACATACCACTGTGGATGTTTAAGTATGTGAATTTTGTGGTGCTTTTTTCTTCAAAGGTTCTGATGATGCATCTTCCTTTCATTTATTCTTTTCCTTTTCCATTTGTTTGACATCAGCTCTGTTGATGGAACATTAACATGCATTTATGGCATTGGTGGAGCAGAAGATAAGAGGGGATGGAATAGGTGAAGAGCTTTTGCTGTTTCTATCTGAGAAGCTGGTGGAGTGGGCACTTCCTCACTTGCAAATTAGGCTTGGCAAGCGTCTATTGGCATAGACTGCCTAGTTTTATATCGGTGATTTATTTTTCACGTTGTATTTTCTGTTCTTTCTGAGAACATCACTGGGGCAGCTTGCTTTCTCAAGACACACCACCTCTTAAGAAGAGCAGGTGTTCTAGGATATGGAGGATTGAACCAGAGAGGGCAGGTTATCCTCACCTGTGCTGATGGTTGACTCCTATGGTGAATTCACCCTGGATGTCTGAGATGGGCTAACATCACAGAATAGCTACCCATCCTTCCAGTTATAATTGGATATAGCAGACAAATGTCATAAATGCTATTCATTGAGGTTCACTAAGGTTGGACTTTGCTGCAATCCTGAAGGCTTGCGGTTTGAATCTACCAGATGCTCTGCTGGAGAAGGAGGGGCAATCTCTTCCTCCTGTGCCAGTCGGATCCGAGTCGACAGTACACACACACACACACACACACACACACACACACACAGTTGGATTGTGGGGAGAAAACATGGCATGACCAGGGGTTTAGAATAATGGTGCCTGGAGATGACTCTGGATTGTCATCTAGCCATTGTGCCTCCGAAGAGTGCTGCCTTTCCTCCGCCATGACATAAAGTCCAGGAAGAAGAACTCTGGGGATTAATTGAATCATGTGCTTTAAGTTTTTCTTTCTTCCTCTGTCCTGTTTTCTGGTGGGTAGAAGACAAATCTGCGGTAACACATTTTGGAAAAAGCCAGCAGAGTTTCAGGAACTCTCTCTCCTAATAAAGAGTGAAGTTTGGAGAGGTAAGTGGTCTTCGTGGCTTCGTTGTGCAATTGAGTTCCTTTTTGGCTGCTGTGAGCCTGGGAAGGTGGTCTCTCTTCATTGCTGCCAAGTTGGAACTGACTCGTAGCTGATCCTCCTCTGTGTTTTCAGAGGCTGTAAATTGCATAGGAGGAGATTGCCCTCCTTCCCTCCATGCAGCTGCTAGTGGATTTGAACTGACAAAGAGGTGCTACTTTTGGGTTGGCGATACAACCCCCTACAGTCTTTGCCACCAGAGCTCCCAAAAGGTAAGGCCAATGCAGATGAAATTACTAGAGAATAATATGGAATCTCCATTAAATTCTCCAAGTGGATGTGAACTCTGTGGTTCTGATAAGAGCACAGTTACTCTGAACATTTCCCCTGTGGGAAGCATGTTCTCTTTGTATGAGCAATTTGTGGGACTTACAGACGTGGAGAGAAAGGGTTCCATCCAGCCAGAAGAGCAAGTGAATTGACAACTCATGCTTAGGTGGCTTCTAGGCAGGTCTCCTGGGGTGCTTACACGAAGCACCATCTAATCAACTGCCAGGGATGTACTATCGTGTCCCATGTCTGAGATAGACTCAGAGAGGGGGCCTTCTTTAAAGAAAACTCATGGAAAGATCGGGTCTTGGACCACATCTTGAAGAGAAAATGAGATTTGCCCCATCAGGTCAGAGTTTTTTAGGTGGTCTTACAGTTTGCAGCTCTGGTGGCCTAGTGGCAAGCCGCTGTGCTGCAATCCCAAAGGCACGCAGTTCAAGGCCAACAGCTCCTCTGTGGGAGAAGGATGGACAATCTCCTCCCATGTGAGCATTCTCTAAAAACCTGTTGGAGGGTCAGTTATGGGTTGGTTCTGACTCTCTGGTACACAACAACAACAACAACAACAACAACAGTTTGCAGAGTCCGCTGGGTTTTGGGATGAGAGGAGAGATGCGAGACCCTTATCCGTGGATGCTCAGGGGTTTGTGGGAACTCAGGCGGAGGAACAGGGAGGCTTGGGGTAAGCATTTCCAGCATGTGCAGTGGTGGTTGTGGTGGCAGCTGTTCTGGGACATAGAAGCTGGGCACAGAGGTGGAGAATAGGCCAAGCCAGAATTTTTTGGGAGGCCATGTGTGGATGTGAGGGAGGCATGGTTTCTCCCCATCGGGCCTTTTGCCTGGAATGACAGGCATGTGGGGGAAACAGTCAACCTCTGGCTGATGGAGGGCAGCCGTTCTCAGGCTGAGCCGGGCCTTTGTGTCGGTCCTGACACATGCACGTGGCAATTATGCTTTTAAAAGGGTCACAGTTAATACAACCCTTGCATGACTTCTGCCACGAGCACGCTGAGCACCCAGCAAGGCCCTGAGGGCTGGCCCTGATCTCCTTCAGCAGAGAAAGAACCAAGAGTGGAAAGCTCGCGTTTCAGAAATCAGTGTTTCAGTGTTTATTATTGTTCTGATATGCTGTAGTGTCTCTGCAGCAAGAGCTGCACTGAGGGGTGCCATTCTCTCCTGGGAGAAGCAATTAAAATCAAACCCACTGTTAATTGCTTCTAACTTGTAGCAGCCCTTTAGGACAGAGCAGAAGGGCTCTATATGGTCCCTAGTCTTTGCAGGAGTAGACTGCCGACTGGTGGGGTTGAACTGCCCACTTTTTGATTTGCAGCCAAATGCTTTAACTGCTGAGACATCAGGACTCCTGGGAGAAGCTCTGGTGGCCGGCCTAGTGGTAAGGAGTTGCACTGCCAGCCCCAAGGCAAGGCTGTTCAAATCCACCAGGCTGCTTCTGTGGAGGAGGATGGACAGTCTCCTCCTGTGCAATTTACAGCTTCTGAAAACCTGTTTGAGGGCCAGGTAGGAATTGATTCTGACTTGATGGCGTATTACAATGTCAACAACATACATATAAAGCAAATATAGGACTGTGAATGCTTGGGGCATTTCTTGCACTGGAATGAAAGCTTCCCAAGGTGGGGTAGCAGTTGCTCTTTCAGAGGATCACAGCACAGACTTTTATGCACATGATACGTGCTCCACAGTTGGAAGACATTGACAGAGAAGTTGTTTGGCTCTTAAACCACTTTGGAGGCAGGAGCCCTAGGTTCAGATCCTGGCCCGTGTGTCTCTTGCACAGCTTCTGTCCATCTTTTGGGGGCGGGTTGTGTGTCACCATGACACTGAATAGGTTTCAGCAGAACTTCCAGGCTGAGATAGGCTAGGAAGAAAGGCCTAGCAACTACTTCTGAAGTTTTGCCAGTGTAAAACCCTGTGACCCCTATCGTCTAACCCAGTCATGGGTGGAGGTGGGTGCCAGGCTGGACAGTGTGTCTCTGCATACAAGTCAGTGGCCAACTAGACCGCATCTAACAACAGTTAGCACTGTGCACCATGTGGTCTCTAGGAATTTTCACTGCTCTGGGACGTTTTTAATCCCCTTTTACAGAAACTGAGACTTAGACAGATCATGTAACTTTGTCTAATGTCACAAAGTACATGTCAAAGCCAGCACTGAGCCCCACAACTTCATCATAATGCACTACACCTTTGACTCCCAGAAACTCTGCTTCATAGAACCCACAATGGCAGAAGAAGCATTTGAGGTAGGTTGACTTAATCTAGCAATTAAAAAAATTATTTTTCTGGTCGTAGGATCTTTTTCACACAAAATTTGATATGAGAAGTACATTATGCAGTAAATAATGTCAATATTTATTTTTATGAGAATCTGCCACCATGATGAGATAATGTAGTACATTTGATTCTAAGACCAGAGACAAATTGCAACTGTATACAGATCGTTGAACAATGAATAAGGAAGACTAAAGAAGTGATGCCTTGGAGTTGTGTTGGCGAAGAATGTTGACTGTGCTACAGACGGGCAAAAGGATAAACAAATCTCTGTTGGAAGAAATAAAACTAGAACGCTCCTTACAAGCAAGGGTGGTGAGACTTAACCTCATAGTTCAGGCATGTTAGGAAAAAATGAAGAAGAGAAAGACTCTCAATGAGATGGATTGGCGGTGACCACAATGGCAGGCTTAAACACAGCAGAGATTGTGAAGATGGTGTGAGACTGGGCAGGCTTATTCATTGTCCAAGGGATTGCTATGTTCGAGATGCCTCCACAGCACCTAGCAACAACAACTACCAATGCTCCTTGTGTTCAGATTATCCTTGTATTTAATTTTGAGAGTGCAATGTCCAAATGCTGACTTCACTCAGTTACGTAGTTTCAATTGCAGTGGTTAGTTCCCTTTAAATTTATGGGGTCATTTCAGGATATTGAACTGTCTGGGGATCTGCACAAAATGAGCTAACGTGGCAGCCCGCGGTAATATGTACACATCCTTCAGGGTGTGGAAATTTGGTGTATAATATATTTGAGAGTGTATACTGTTTTAAAATTACAGTTTAAAAGAAGTCAGAGAAAGGAATTAAAAGCTAGATGTAAAGTAGTCATTTGCAGATAATTTGAATTGCCGTGGAATATAGTTTGAAACACGGCCCTACTGCTTGTTTTAATCAAAGGACTAGAGAGTCCCTGAAGGTGCCACAGATGGTAGCTGGGAGCCAGAGAACAGGAAGTTAGACCCAAGAAACTTTTATTTTTATTTACAATGTTCTTTTTTTTCTGATTATTAAAGCAATTAATCTTATAAATACAGGAACAATACAGAGTGAGAAAGGAAATGAACCATCATTTTACCACTGAGCAGCACACCTCTGTTAACTCTTGACTTAATGCTGTTAAGTGTCCTTGAGTTGACTTTGACTCATGTTGACCCTGTGAACCACAGATCCGAACCTCACCCAATCCTGTGCCTTCACAATCTATGATAGGCTTGAGCCCATTGGTATTGTGTCAGTCTGTCTCATAGAAGGTCTTCCTTGAGTTAATAGTGTACAAATGGTTTTTAAATTGGGATCAGGCTGTATATAAGATCTTAATGCCATGCTGTTCAGTTTTCTTGGTTGGTATAATTTCTTAGCAATTACATGGTAATTGTTTATCCCCTCAAAAAGAACAGTTGCAGTTGGGCTGGTTCTGAAGGATGGAGACTCTGTAGGTGTTATAGTAGAACTGTGCTCCATTGGTTTGTCAGTGGTTGATTTTTTACAGATTTAGACCACAAAGTTTTTCCCCCAGGCCCCTCTGGGTGGACTAGAACAGCTAGCCTTCTAGCAGCAAAGTGTATTAATTGCATCATCTAGGGATTCCATTTTCCCCCAGAGATGTACTCTAATTAATTAATTAATTAATTGTCATATTGGTTATTATATTATTTTCTGCTTTTAAGAGCTAATATGGAAATGCTGGGATGAACATCCTTGTCTATAATTTTTTTCACTGCTCACAATGTTTCCTTGGAATAATTTTTTGAAGAGTGAGATTACTGGCTCAGAGGTCATTGAGATAAAAGTCTTTCTCTGAAGCCCCATTCTGATCCTTCCTCCATCTCCTACAAAGAGATGGGTTTGGAATTGTCTTCTGTGTAGGGAATGAAGGGGTCAAACTGTGACTGGATGAGAAGACTAAATGGGAACATTTCAACATAAGCCCATCCACTTTCCTCTTTGTAGACCGAAGACGCGCGCGTGTGTGTGTGTGTGCGTGTGTGTGCATGTGCGCTCTGTTTTAAATGTAGATAAACTCACAGAGGTGCTGGACATGGAGGCCAGGCAGGACTGTGGAGAGAGGAAAGCTGTTCTTCATTCAGGCTGTTATGTCCCAAATGATGTGTTTAGTCCCAAAGTCCTCATGGCCTCTGCTGGTACTGGGCACTCCCAAGGTCTCCTAAGGACAGGCCTTTACCTTAGGGGATGCTGACAGGTACCCTCTCGATGGGTAGGCTTGTGAAGGAGTTAAAGCAAGGAACTCAAACCATTTTCATTTTTTCCTTTGCAGATCCAACCTTTTAAGCATACCTACATTTACCTGCAATGGCAATCGTTTTGCATTTTAATGACAAATCAAGTACGCTAACTTGCATTTGAAACGAAAGTGCCTTAAATGTCTCTGGCTGTCAGAATGAGATGTTAGGAGCTTGATGAAAAGCGAACAAAGAAGACAAAGTATGAAGCCTGGATACAGTGCAAAATGAAATAAAACCTTGTATGGCCTGTCAGGGGTGTCAGTTGATATTCATATCTAAAGCACATTATAGCATTACTTTGCAGCTCATAGCTTACTCATCTGTCTTTTTTAATTCATCACATTCGAGCCCACATCTTTTAAGTCTCGTGTGTCAACAATGGAAGAAATCTGTTAATTGACAAATGAGTGTCACAAATGTGAATTGGTGCCTTTACATCCGCGGCAGGTGTAGTCTCTTTTGTTTTTTGTTGGATCTATTATTGGCATAAGCCAGTGTAAGACATCTGTCTTTGTCGGAATGAGAAATGACAGGTCTTCTTGGCTGTCATTGTCTTAGTGCGTGCTCATTCTGTGAGATACTGTATAAAGATAAAATGTCAGTTAAAAGAATATGAAAAACTATCTGGAGGAAGTCCTTAAATTACTCAGAGAGGGGATCCGGGAATTGGGGCTGGAATTGAAATCCGAGTGTTTCAGTTTGAATCTATCACACCTATTTAAAAATAATATTTCCTGAGTAACAGGATGAAGTTATCAGGCATTTAGGAAAATGTTATGTTGCGCTTGCATAATTAGCTTTATAAGGTGGAAAGAAAAAAATCTACCTTTGCAAGATATGAATTTATTTATTATTAGGTCATCTCTCAGACAGGTACAGAATTGTCTGAATGAAAACACTCCGGGTAGGATTCTGGGTGTTGATTTGCATGTGTTTTGAAATATTGAAATTGTTCCCCTCCAATTTCTTTTTCGGTTAGTTTCCTATCTGAGACTGATGAGAAGCATAATGAAATAAAGAACAGCACTTGAGGAGTGATGAGACAATTAGTGGGGAGAGAACTGTTAGTGTCGCTGGGCTCCTGGTGGGTTTGGAGGTGCAGGCGAGTTCTGGACACCTGAGGCTCTGTTGTTAGCTCAAATTATTGAGTGAAGAGGTGGGTGGTTGGCTGGTGGAGGAACATGCCTGTCCCCTTTTTTCTGGCAGCCTGGGCACTGAGGGGCTGGTGGAGTGGCCTCAGCTGGTCATGTCCTGAGTAGAAGGGAAAAGCTAGAGGTGCTCCCCAGAGATGAATGTGCCTGTGAACCACCTAGGGATACTGTTGAGTGCAGAGTCTGATTCTGAGGGGTGGGGCTGGGGCCTGAGAACCTGCATTTCTCACATGTTCCTAGGTGATACCTACCTACTGTTTTCAAGACCCACTTTGAGTACCAAGAATTGGAATTAATTTTCCCCAAAGACCCTGTGAGGGGCTTCTTAGATGGTATAGGATTGTGAGAAAAGGTAAATCTTTAGAAGCTGACACAGAGAAGACTATTCTGGGTGATTTCTACACCAAGAAATTATTTCTTTTGTAGAATTGTTTATAGCCCATTCACAGGGTGTCTAAAAAGGAGAAGATGTTACATGGGGACAACAGGGCCATGAGCATCTCCGTGAAAGGGCCCTCACTGCCCCAGAACAGAAAGCAAATAAAGAGCCTGTAGCAGCAAATAAAGAGCCTGTAGCAACAAATAAAGAGCCCCGCCAACAGCAAGAGGTTTAGTTATTTGTTGCTGACTCACGAACTCACAGTTGTGGTACCAACAATGGGGTTTTTTAGGGAACTAAGTTGGAGAGTGAGGAGGCAAAGAATATCATCCAAAACAAGTCCAAGTTTTAGCCCAGGTTCCATGGCACAATTCCTCAATTGGTCCAGGCTCTGGTTTCAGTTCTATAGTCAAATCCAAATCTTCCAGCAAGGTTTGCCTCCTAGCAAGCAAGCAGCCAGCAAGTTATAAATGAGCTTCTCCTTCAAGCACCTGGCAAGAACAGCAAGCATCTTTCTTTTTTTTAACTCTTTCAAAAATTAATTTTAATGAAAGTTTACAGAGAATTTGGATTTCATTAATTCATTGTTACACTTTTCTCCCTGCCCACACCTCTCCCTAATTCACTCTTCTCTTTCAAAAGTAAAAGAAAAATTCTTTCATTGTTATAAAATCCCTCCACCCAAAGTCCACTCCACTATACAGCTTTCATTTTGGACTCCTGTCATGACAATAATACCTAATCATATATCCCTTTTAATAGTTCTCTCCCTCATCTGTTTCAATGCAGTAAACATTATTTAGCCCCTCTCAGAAAGCAAACATCTTTTTTTATTATTATTATTAAATTTTATTAGTTTTAATGAACATTTACAGGGATTTTGGGTTTTCATTCCTTCATTGCTGCACCATTCTCTCTACCCTCCTCCCCAGTTTGTTCTTCTTCTTCCCCCACCATCCGAATGTCTGTTTTAATTGTCCAATTGCCACAGTGCTTGTCAAAGTCAGTTCTGATTAATCTCCTTTGTCAGTGTGTCCTTTGCCATTCCCTATCACTCCTCCCTGAGAGGGACTTCACCCTGATTCATAAGGAAAAGGGGATGGCGTATTCTCTTAGCTACTTCTTGCTGAAAAGGGACGCTTTGGAAGTAGGAAACACATAGACTATTATGGAGATTGATTTTGGAGTTTAGATGCACTGTTATTAATTGTGCTTAGCCGTACATGTTCATATCCTTGAAGATGTATTGTGGGGGGGTTGCAACCTAGAAGACACAAATTTAACTAACAAGTTATAAGTACATGAGTCAAAAATTATGGAAAAGTAAAAGAAAAGATTCTTTCATTGTTTTACAAACCCTCCCCCAGGTCCCCTCCACCATGGAGCCATCGCTCTAGACTCCTGTCATGACAGAAATACCTAGTCACATATCTCTTTTAAACAGTTTTCTCCCTCCTCTGTTTCAGTGCAATATACATTATTGAACCCATCTTACTCAGTCTCACCCCAACCCCGAGGTTAGTCCCATTCTACAACAGTGGCATCATGTAATATTTGTCCTTTTGTGACTGGGATATTTCACTCAGCATAATGTTCTCCAGTCAACCATTTTGAATAATATTGCATGAGTTCCTTGTTTTTCAATGCAGCATAGTATTCCATTGTGCGAATATACCACAGCTTCTCTAGCCATTCGTTTGTTGATGGGCACTTAGGTTGTTTCCAAATCCTTGCTATTGTGAACAAAGCTGCAGTAAACATGGGTGTGCATATATCTGCTTGGATGTCAGCTATGGTCTCTTCGTGGTATATTCCCAGTAGCGGAATTGCTGGGTCAAATGGTATCTCTATTTGCAACTTAGAAAGCAAACATCTTTAACTGTGGCCTTTATCTCAGGGCTCCTGGCTTACACCTTACCACAGTTTCTCCACAGCAGTGCCACAGCCTCTCTAACATCATTACCAGCGTCTCACCAGCAGTGTGTACTTCAGTCTGCCTCACGTCTTGAAGCCACAAGTCTTGCATACTTCAAGTCATGCCACTCCATGTGTATAAACACACTCTTTCTCTCATCCTAGTCCCACTCCTTTTGATGATTTGCGATACCATGTGTCTGCAGTTAAGGTAGCTGGAGACCAGAGGAGCTAATCATAATGGCTAAATTAAAAAAAAAAGTGCCAACTTTTAGGCTAATACCACAGAGGGGCCCTGTTGTTTTGCTGGGTACCTTGGAGTCCACTAGGACTCATGGTGATTCTGAGTACAATTGAATCGTTATTATTTCCATTTTCTGGTCACTAGTGGAATGTTGTGCTCTGCATTTTGAGAAAATATGTGTACACAGAAGAATTTAGAGATAAGAAGCATAATGTCTCCAATTTACAAATGGTTCATGGAAATATATGCTGCTTCTTGTTGTTGATTGCCTTCGAGTCGAGCACCACTCATAGTGACCCTCTGAACAAAAGGTCTGAAGCCCCTCTACAGCTATCGACATTTATCAAAGTTCATAGAGTTTCCAGAGACATGGTATTTAAGAAGTGGATGCCTCTCCTGCTTCCAAAATATATGTTTATCCATAAAAAAAAACACAACAACAACCAGTAGACAGAAGCGTTGCCCTCTCCTGTGCCAGCCTTATCGGCTCTGCCATGCTCAGGCCCATTGTTGCAGTCACTTTGTCAGTGCATTTGTTGAGGGTCTTCCTCTCTTTTGCAGACTCTCTTCTTTCCCCAGCATGCCTTTTTCCACAGACTGGTTCCTCCTGACAGTGTGCTAAGAGTATGTGAGATAAAGTTTCAGCATCCTTGACTCTAGGAGCACCTTGCTTGCCGGAGCCACCAGTTCTCTGTCAGCACTATGGGGTGTGGGAACAGACCTCTCAAGCCAAGGCCCCCTGCCTTCACGGAATAACCGGTACTGTGTGTGCTCATTTATGTGGCTGAGCAATGGGGTGTGTGTGTGTGTGTGTGTGTGTGTGTGTCTACAGAGGTTGTGCATTTTTAAAATACATTTGAATGGTTTGTTTGAGGAGAGGCATGGAGCAAAGCTGGGTGTGCACTAGTTGTATATGTACCGACTGTTTGTTCTGGGACAGGTATGTACCTAGGCTGAGGGAGAAGCGCGCGCGCGTGTGTGTGTGTGTGAGAGAGACTTTTCCAAATGGAGAAGTGGGGCTCCTTAATTAATGCTCATTTTAATTATCAGATTGATGGCATATATGTGGAGAAAACAAACACAAAAAAGACCCTGCATGGTGCTCTGCTGCTGGGGTTAGATGCAGGCATCTTTGAGTGTTGTTAGTCTTTGGTAAACATATTAGCCTCCAGGGTTCCTCCTGGCCCAGTGCCTGTGATGACTGACTGCAGTGTTTATTTTAGGATGGACTAGACCCCTGGAAAAATTAGATGATACTGCTGGGATCTGAGGAAATCCTCAGATGATGACTCAAGAAGGCAGAACTATGTGGAGCCTCAAAGGGAGGCTCTCATCCTTTTCCTTTTCCATTTTAGTTAGAGCAGTGGCTTGTGGAGCGCAGAGCCACCTTTCTTATTTTCACATAGACTAATAGTGATGAGTGATGGGGAGGATGAGGCTGGTACTTCTCTGAGAGAACCCAGGAAAGCCCATGGTTCTTTTGCCCATCTCCACCCACTGTCCTGTTAGGCCCCATTCTTCTTCCATTTGAATTCTGCATATTGCAGGCTTCTTCCTGGCTGACCCTGAAATGCTCCGTTCTGGAGGAAATGTCAATTTTGTCTTTGAAATCAAAACAAGGCTTACCTGACGGGAATGAGGCAAACCAGAAAGGGGGAAAGAAGAGAAAGGGTCCATCTGAGAGAGGCATGCATGTGGCCCTGCCATCCCCCTTTCCACATAAAATAGAGCGGTTTAGTCACATGGAAAGAGGCCCATTTTGCTTTCAGAGAAGGCACATTAATAAAAAGGAAGTAGTCAGAGCACAAGGAGTATACGTGTGTGTCCTTGCACATGTCCCTTGTTCACCTTCTAAAAATGGGCAAGGCATGCACGCCTATTTAGTGTTTATGCATACACATGTCTGTGTGTGCAGACATAGCCCAGGCCTTCCCCCAGACATCCTTTTGCATGCGTGCTATTGGGCTAGGTACATAAGAAGACCATTTTTATGTGGCCTCTCTTGGTTTTTCATTGCCAGCTGTCAGGGAGAATCCGAAACAGACAAAAATTTATTGGGTAGTGTTTAGAAACATGTCGGTGGTAACGACTGCAGCTCTGATTTCAATTAACACCCACTAAATTTTGGCTAATGCACTGCATTTGTAGACCTGTTGCATGTGCGTGGCATCAGGTTGCAAAAGTCCAGAGTGGCCATGGCTTCAGAAACATTGAATATCGACCACTGCTTTCATCTTTCCCTCTCAATCTGGCACGTGGTGCTGGGCGCCGCGGCGAACAGCAGAGACTTCAGGATTCTGTAAACGGAGATTTTTCTAAAGTGACCTTTCAATTGCAGAGCCCCCAGTTAAAGTTTTAGCGTCCAGCCTTGCTTAATGAAATCCTACTTTCTAGTTGATAATTCATCATTTTTCACACCCAGCTCAGCCCCTTCCTGGCTGTTTGGGTGAAAACAGCTGGGGAAGTGCTGCATTTTATGATTATGGCACTAAAAGATTAGCCGTAGGCACTGCCCATCCATGGGGCTACAGAATTCAGGCTGCTGACAGCAGATCTGTTTTGAATCGGACTCAGATTAAAGTGAGTGAAAATCATTTGGGGGCTGAGGGCCTGAAAGGTCACACGTGTAATGAATTGTGGGTGCTTGCCTGGCTTCCCAGGCGAGAACCGTAAGCAATTATTAAATGCCATTGTGTGCTGGGAAGGGTTGGTTGGTGGTGACTTTGAAGCGTTCCAGAAGCAAGGTTGTGAGATTACAAAAGGTAGTAATAAAGCATTGGATGGGAGAGGATTTGGAGGGCTGTTGCTTTTCATATTCGGCTCTATTTAGGGGGATTCCTTTCCCATCTTTTAACATTGATGGCAGGTTCCTTTCCTCCCTTTGATTTGGCACCTTCCTTAAATTACTGTCTGCATTTTCCGAGTATCATGGGAGCTGGAGGTTTTGTTTCAGCTTGGCTGTCCTGTAGGTATGCCCGTTTCTATCAGCAACCTCCTGCCTCTCTCTGGAAACACCTTGAACTAGTCTTGCCAGTTGTGCAGCCATCAGGGATTGATCACAGCGTTGTGGCTCATCAGGTCCCTGAGGTGAGGGAGTTTGGACTGCCTTGGTCGAAGGAATCTGTGTCTTCCCCTTTTCGCCAGTATTCTCTAGTTCTGTTGTGTTACCGACTACACATTCCAGAAGGTCCCTTCATCACAGCGAGGGAGCATATCCCTTCCAGATTTGCCCTTCTCCCATTTGCCATGAATGTCTCTCACGTCTGCATCATTCTCCCTCTGCATTCTGTTTTTTGTTTTTTTAGCTTTTGGGACACTCTGACATAAATCTTTGAAAAACAGGCCCTGAAATGGAAAGAAAAAGTTAAAATAAAAACACCCCCCAAGTAAAAAAAATAACACAAATAATTAGATTACATTGCTAATTTTATTCCTTTCAGTGTCTCCATTAATTTATTGAGGGGAAAAAAACCACCAAATGTTTACTGGTGCCTGGGAAGGACAGCACATTGAACATACAGAGAGGAGTAACATCTTGCTAGAGGAGATGTATAGAAATAGGTAAATAGAACTCAGTGGTGGGTGATGTCATCCTTGTTCATTGTCCAGCTTTCAGATGCATAGGAGGCAATTGAAAGTGACATAAAAGGGGAATCCATCAATGCCTTCTGTCTGTGCCTTCGGATGGTGGTGTTGGTGAAGAGTCTTGATTGAATGTATCACAGCCTGTGCCAATGATAAGTAAAGCTGCTTTGAAGAAAATGCAACCAGAGTGCTCTGTAGAAGCAAGGATGGTGAAACGGCATCTCCTTTGGACATATTTTCGGGAGAAACTCATCCTTGGAGGAGAGACACATCATGCTCAGCAAAAGAGAGGAAGACCCTCAATGAGGTGGGTTGACATGCTGACAACCACAATCTGGTCTTCGTAGGGTCGTTATGCATTGTAGTCAACTTGATGGCACCTAAGAACCATCACCAAAATGTGGTGGAGACCTTATGGTTTGCATGGAGAATGAAAGCAGTGACTTTGGAAATCAGCCTGTCCCTTCCAGGAGCAGTGAGGAGGTTTCCTGGAGTAGCCTGAATGGAATAGGAAAATCTGAATCCCGTTTGGGGAGACGAAGAAAGACATTCCAGGAAGAAGGGACGCTATACCATGGGCAATGGCACAGAAGTCAGTCAGCTCTGCTCACCCTAGTTGGGGACTTCCCACTTCACGTTTCATCTCCAGTGGTCAAACACATATAGTGAGGCCTAGTGGTGTAGCAGGTAAACATGTGACTGCTCGCTGGAAATTGGCCTTCGAACCCCCAGAGAAGCTGTGTGGGAGGAGATTTGGCAGTAACTTCCCAACAACAAAAGTTGCTTCACGTTCTGTCCTTAGTGCTGGAGATGTGGGGCTGGCAGAGGCCCCCACTAGACTTCTGCCTCTCTGCTCTCTTCTCCTCCTCTTCCTTTTCTCTCCTTTCTACTGCTTTTATTTTTTCCTCTTCAAAATGAGAGGCTGTGGTTAGTCAGGGTAATGAGAGAAGGAGGATGTGGCTAGTCTATTGGGGTGCTCTCAACAGTTTCCTGGAAGTCCCTGAGCTGTGTGAACAGATTGGGGGGGTCAGAGGTGGCTTTGCACCAGATACCAAGGCTGCCACGTTCGCCACCTCCCCGTTTCCTTTTGCTGTGTGGGGCTCCCCATCTCCCTTTTCTCTTTTCAGCCTGCAGATGCACCTGCTCCTTATTTATCACTCAGAGCTCACCACTGTGGAGCTGGTTCTAACCCACAGTGACCCTCCGTCAGGTTCCTGATGGCAGTTTTAACCGGAGACTTCCCCAAACTCACCAGGACATCGCAATGTCTCCAATGGCTAATTTTAATTTGAGCAAGTGTTAAGGAAGGAACATCAGGTATCTTGAACCAGACTAGGGTTGAGTCTTGGGGGTGAGCTGGGAGGGTGCTCAGAGCCCCAGACAACTTCACACTAGCAAATGTCAGTCTCTCCCATATGCAAATTTCATCTGCCTCCAGTTGTCATTCGTTAACTGAATGCTGTTTGTGGGGATAGGACTGGGTGAGAGGGGAAGATTGTTGACTTCGAACTAAAGACTGAGGAATCTGACATCATCCTGATCTCTGATTAAGCCTCTGTGACCATATCACATAGGGGACAGGGCAGCTCCAGTCTCACCACTTCTTTCTTTTCTTAAATAAGGGCCTCCCGGAAGTAGATTTACCTCAGGAGGGTCCTAGTGTGACTACACTAACACTTCAGCCAGCATGAAGTTACACTCCCCCTTTCCTGGCCTTGTAAGTTCTTGTGGGTTTAAGTTGGCTTGGGTTTTTCTTTTGCTTTTGAAGATAGACAGTTAAGTGACGATTCTTTTCCCCCTTCAATAACCATGGAATGGAAAGAATCTCCCTCCCTTGCCCCCTGTGGTAAAAGGATTTTTTAGAAGATCTTTGGGGGAATGTTAGGCCCAGGCTTGGGAGGGGTAAAGTGGGAAGAATGGGTGCCAAGCCCAATAGGGGGTGAGAAGAGGTAGGGGCCTCGTCTGCGTTACTGGTCCATGGCGCCTGTCCAGCCCGTGGCCTCTCTAACACAAAGCCTTCGTTCTGATTAATGGCATCCGTGTCTTGGAGGCATGGATTGTATTAGACCTTGTTTAAAAGTGCTTGCTATACATTCACTTCCCCTGGAAGAGCACCAAAATAGGACGAGAGGAAAAAAAGGGAGCAAAAGAAAGAGGCTGCATTTGGAAAGGGTAGAAAGGAAAGCTTTTTTCCCCTCAGTGCTTTCTGTGACTTTCTGCTCTCTTCAAGGCTTTATCTCTGTGGAGCTCCTACAGAAGAGCAAGGGGGGAAGTGAAGACAGACGTCTTGGGAAAGAAAATGGGATTCCCAGCCAAAACGGGGAGATGGTGCTGGCTCTCGAGCTCTTAAGAAACTCCAAGAAATCTGCTGACATTTTAAAGGGGGGGGTGAGAGAGATGATTTATGATGACATCACATGTTGCCCAAGCAGATCCTGTGAGAGGAAAATGGCTTTTATAGAGAGCATGTTGCAATAAAGAAACAGTGAGTCACTGGGGGAGGGGGCAGCATCAACTGAAATGCCTTTAGTTATTTGCCTTAACTCCCCTCCCTCCGACCCAATGAAAGGCCTTGGCGCCTTCTGGGACAAAGAAGTTCAGAGAGCTTGAGCCCAGCGTGAACCCAGAGCAGCCTCTGGCTCCCCAAACTTCTGTCCTCCCTAACCTCTTTTGATGGCTTGGATCACATTCAACATCGTTCTTAGCTTTCTGTCTGAAGAGTTGGGTGGGTGTGTGCAGCTATTTTCCTGCCTTTCCATGTATGTGTGTGTGTGTGTGTGTCTTTGGATAAATGTGCCCCCCATGTGTGCTCAGGTGGTGGGTGATTTAGAGGGATGATGGCATGAGGAGGCATCTTAACTTGTTTACTTTACTTGGAGCTTCAGAAGAGTGCACTGCTTTGGACTTGGGGATCATGGTGATAGCACTTTGAGCTTCAAACGAAGTTCAGAGCTTGATGTTGCACAGCTGTGAGGCACTGTTGGTCTCGGTTGTGTGCTGTGTGCTGTGGCAGGTCACCTGCAGGCCATAGACCTTGATCTTACCAAATTTCAGAGATTTGTCCTCAGTGGCTCTACAGTCCCAGTTCTTTGTTTACCTCTCCCCTTTAATAATGGTTCCTCATTTCCTCAAACCCCACTACCTTCATGCTTTTCCTCTGCTTCCATCAAAACTACCTGAGAACCAGGTCAGAAGTTCCTGTTCAAGTGGGGTTGCCTGAATGGGTTTGAATTGTCTTACATGTATTTGCATTTCAACAAAGATAGAAATGTGAAGGTGGAAGACTGAAAGGAGTTTCAGCCTTTTGTTGTTGTTGTTAGGTGCCATTGAGTAAGTTCCACTCGAAGCAACTTCTGTACAACAGAATGAAACCCAGATGGCCCCGCCCCCTTCTCCCTCCCAGTCCCTGCCTAGCCTTGGTTGCAGGCACTGTGTCAGTCTTTCTTTTTGAGGAGTTTACTTTTCTTTGCTGACCCCTTTCCTTTTCCAATCATGTCCTTCTTCAAGTGCTGGCCCTTCTTGATAACATGCCCAAAAGATGTGAGACAAATCTCACTCTCCTTGCCTTTAAGGAGCACCCCAGCTGCACTTCTTTCAGGCCAGACTTGCTTATTATTTTGTTGTTGTTGTTATTGATTGCTCTTCAGTCGGGCACAACTCATAGTGACTCTATGAGCAAAAGACCTGAAGTCTTTCTATAACTGTCTTTTCTCAAAGTTCATAGTTTCCAGAGGCATGTTGTTTAGGAAGTGGATGCTGTTCCTGCATATATTCAACCTGCTTCATCAACCCCACAATTTAAAGGCTCTAGTTCTTCTTTGATCTTCTTACTCATTGTCTAACTTTCACGTTCATAGAAAGCAATCAAAAATACCTTGGCTTAGTCTTTAAAGCAGTACCATGCACTTTAAAGAGCTCCCTGGCAGCACTTTTGCCCAGTGCCATGTAGCTTTTGATTTCTTCACTAATATGTCCATGAGTGTTTGTTGTGGATCCAGAAAGGGATAATAAATAATAGATAACCAGACATTCCTCTAGGTCGTATAGCCCTGGTGTACAAGTTGCCGTACAGCAGTAACTTGTGGTTGCTGTGAGGCTGAACACTGTGACACTGATGTGTCAAATGCGTTAATGGCTGGTTACCCAGTGCGGACAGAGAGTGGGGTGGAGCTCCCCGATGAAAACAAGCTTGAAAGGAGGAGTGGCATCCACTTCTGTAATAGTTTGCCTCTGGAAACCCTGTGAACCTGGAGAGAGGATGAGAGACACCCAAGCGTTGAGGCCTCTCCTTCATAGGGTCGCTATCAGTTGCATTTAACAACATCTCGACGGCATTTAACAACACAACAACAACCCTAATAGATTCATAATAGATAGCCCTAATCCTGGACAAGTTCAGTCTTCTCTCCATTCAGCACGTTGTTGCTTATTGGGGCAATTGTGAGGACACCCCCCCTCCCTTTCCTTTGTGTTTTGCTTCCTATTCATCGTGCAGAGACAATTGAAAACACCATCTCTTGGGCCAGGCATATCAAAGTGACTTATTTTGTTTTCTTTCCCCTTAACATTTTTTTTAAATCTTTCTCAACACATTTTCCTATAGCAATAAATCATTTGATTTCTTTTAAAAATATTTTATACTGATTTGCATCTAAAATTGTTTCATACCTTATTCACATTGTGTTTCCTACAGTCATTCTCATCTATTCCCATTTGATTTCTTGACTGCTGTTTTCATGGACATTGCTCATGGACCCCTATAAAATGAAATAATTGACAATGTCTATATAGTCTCCATTCATCACAGTGTTCCTTATCAATCAGTTTTGAGGATTTTTGTTTTCTTGATGTTGAAGTGCAGTCCATCCTGAAAGCTATAGTTTTGGGGTTTATCAATAAGTGCTTAAAGACCTTCCCCCCACCCCCACAAGCAGGAAGGTTTCATCTCCATATTGCAGGTTATTGATGAGTCTTCCTCCAATCCTAATGCCACATTCTTCTTCATATAAGTTAGCTTCTCAGATTATTTGCTCAGCATACAAATTGAATGGGTATGGAGCAAGGATCCAATTCTGAGAAAGAAACTTTTTTAAATTGAGATTTTATTGTAAGTTTATAAAGAACTTGGATTTCCATTTATTCATTGTTGTACATTTTCTTCCTTGGCCTCCCATCTCCCCCAGTACACTTCTTGATTTTAAACCATCTATTCCTGTGTTCTGGTCAAAGGACTACCTCTTGTTTTATATTCAAATCCCGCATGAACATTAAGTTTTGGAATTTTTTTTCTTTCTTTTTTTAATCTTACCCATAATTTATTTTAATCTACACAGTTGAGTGCCTTTTCTTAGTCCATAAAGTACAGATAAACGTTTTTCTGATACTCTTTGCTTTCATCCGAGATCTATGTGACATCAACACTGATATCTCTAGTTGCACATTCTCTTCCGATTGAGCTTCGAGTTCTGACAGTTTCATGTCCCAATTATTAATGGATGTTTGAAGCTGTTTCTTTTAGTTTTAAATCATGATACATCAGTAAGTGAAGGTCATGCAAGCATTATCCTATCCATGTCATTAAGTCTGACTCTACTTTAAGAGGCTATCCTCTGCTCTAACCCTTTCCCATCTTGAGTGTAGTTCAACCTGAGGGGCTCATCTTCTGAAATTATACTGGACAATGTTTTGCTCTATTCATAAGGTTTTAACTGGTCAAGTTTTTCAAAAGCGTATTTCCATGTCCTTCTTTCTAGTCTTAGTCTGGAAGCTCTGCAGAACCTGGTTCGTCATGAGGGAACCCGGCTGGTACCTCTGTGGCAGTTCTCCCAGTGTCACAGCAACATGCAGACCATGGTAGCACACAAGCTGATGAGTAGTGGGACAGATAGGTAGTGGCTGCTTGTGAGGTGCTTTGGCTAGATAGCACATCTGGCTCTCCCACAGGAAGATTCCAGCACTGAAGCCCCAGTGTCTCCTTCGTGTTTGTTGGAGAGAGAGATTTCCTCACTTCCTTTCTTAGCAACTGTAGAATGGTGGTACTAATCAACCACTCATGATCCCATTGTCTCAGTTTTGCTTATTGAGTTTTGGGGTTCACAGCAGTCAACAGTGTGACTTAAGTGACTGTTTTCAAGAAAGTTACCTTTTGCATTCAGTTTTGCTTTATGCCTTCTGACACACTGAAAAAGCAACAACATAACTTAATCCCAGTCTTGCTATGCTTATGTTGTAGGAGTGAGAGGAATTGAGTTTAAGCTGTGTACCAGGCATTTTAAAACGTTTAGCCACTTTGTAAGGTAGTTTTTGTTACCTTCCTTTTATCTTCAAGGAAGCAGGGATGAAACCTGCCCAAGGTCTCACAGCTTGCCCATCTCAGAGTCGGTTCCAGAGCTGTGCTCCATCCGCCATGCCATGCCCTTCGTAATGGTGCACACATTGTTTTGAGTTCTGCTGTTTTTCACTTAACTTGTCAAAAGCATTTCCCCCCTGTGTTTCTATAGTATTCATGATAATCTTTTTAAATGACTACATGATTTTTCTCTCCATGCTGATGTACTCTAATGTAAACCAGTTCCTGAAATATTGAATGTTTATATCTAATTTCTTTGATGTTATAAATTGACTGGAGAGTTCTGAGACACCCCACCCCCAATACCCCTAAAGGACAGAACAGATGTAGCTCAGTATCCAGATGTAGCATTGTAAGGGTCTTTAGGTTGTTTGGGGAACACATTTTACCTCAATCAGAGAAGATTCATGGAAGAGCTTGACGTCTTGCTCCTGACCTTTCCTTCAGGTACAAGTCAGGTTCCTTGTTGGGTCCTGCAGCGATTTCTCATTGTCTCTCCTTTCTCCAAAAGAGCCAAGACCCTTTTGTTAGGCTGGTCTTCTCTCTTTTATCAACTTGTCCATCTTACCCATAGTTCTCATGTCCCATATTTTTTACCAGAAATGCTCCCTCTTCCTCCTTGTTCAAATCTTCTCTACCCAACTCTGCCTAGCCCTTAAGCCTTAGCATCTTCCAGTGCTGGCCACTCCTTGATCCAAAACTTCCAATTGAAACCTCATGCTTTTCAACTTACAGTTGCCAATATGATGTGATCAAATTTCTGTCTCCCCAGACTGAATGAGAGGCTGTATCATTCTTGGGCAGGAGAAGGATGGAGAGTCTCCTTCTGTGTGATGTACTACCTCTGAAAACCTGCTGGAGGGTCAGCTGTGGATTGGTTCTGACTCAGTGACATACAGTCATCATCAAGCCAGTCATCATTCATGTAACCATTATGTTTCAGGCATTCTTTCTCTCTTGTCTCTTGTGATCCTCCTAACAAATCTTTTTGTGGAGCTCTGGTGGCATATAGCCCATGGGCAGTTGTGCTACTGACCCAGAAACAGAACCTCTCTGGCAGTTCAAAGCCACTCACAGCTCTAGGGAAGGAAGATGGGTAGTCTCCTTCTGTTCACTTTACAACCTCCAGAAACAATTGGAGTGTCAGCTCTGAGTTGGTTCCCAATGGCAATGAGTATGTGTGAGTAACAATCCTTTGAAGTTCATTGTATTGTCCCCACCTTCTAGAGTGGAGAGTTTAAATGGTCCAAAATTATCCCAAGATGAGGGCCATCTAGGTGGCAGACTCATCACTTCTTTAACTTCCTGTTCCTTTCTCTTAGCATTGTTCACTTTCGTGTAAGACATATAGTAAGTAGCAGGTTTTTATTAAATGCTTTTTGAGTTTACTTTTTGGACAATTTCCTTTGTGTGGATAAAAAATTTCTTTACTGCTGAGTATAGAGAGGAAAATGAAGTCGGTTGTGCACATCACGTGTGCATTTCATTTCAGACAGGGATCTCGGCAGTTTGGCAAGAGCCAGACATTGACAGAGTTGGTCATTAGGTGCTGTCGAGTCGAGTCTAACTCGAAGTGACCCTGTGCAGATCTGAACCCTGTCCTGTCCTGCACCATCCTCATCATCTCTGACAGAAAGGAGGAAAATCATCTGGAAGCTGCGTTCCACCCTGAAGCAGATAGAGCAAAGTCCCACATCTGTTCTTTGTCTCTATCCTTCAGTTTTCCTCTTTTGCTAATAGCAGGTGGGGTGGTGAGTGCAGTGGGATCTGAGAATTGAATGGTCTAAGCTTGGGAGGTCAGGACTCAGTGGGCTTTGCAGGAACTGGAGTCTGTGTTGTTACCTTTGTTAGCTTTGAGAGTCAGGCCAGGTTCAACTAGGCTGGAGGTCGTGTGCATAACATTTCTGATACTTTACACACCTCTCACACAAATGTAGAAAGTTATCTCAGCATCATACTGGGAGGTTTGTTTTTTTTTTTTTGTTTTTGTTTTTAATCCATAACCTCTTCCTGTTGCTTATTTCTTGGTGAGAGATATGAGACTGGGTATAAACCAAAATGAGGGTGTAATTAGAGGTAGGTAATGATGTAAGGACCTAACTGGTTGTGTACCAAAGCAGGGGTCCAAATAGGAGTGTCCACCCAAAAGAGATGCTGTTAGAGTATATTTCAAAGTTGGGCTTGAGACAAGAGTTCGTTTCAGAGTGTGGCCTGACCAAGGGTACACAGCAGAGTGGGAGAGGAACCAAAGATGTAGATCAAAGTGAGGCTTAACCTGCAGTTTTCCTGCAATTGTTGTTAGATGTTGGGTCCAGTACAACTCATAGTTACCCTATACACAACAGACTTGAACCCTGTCCTGTCTTGTGCCATCCTCAACACCTCTGGCATCCTTGGGCCTATTGCTGCAGTCACTGTGTCAGTCCATCTCATCGAGGGTCTTTCTCTCTTTAACTGTCCATCTTTCCAAGCTTGATGTCTCTTTTCAAGGAATAACCCCTCCTAACAGTATGTGAGGTGAAGCTTCACCATCCTTGCCTTCTAGGAGCACCAGGGTTGCCCCTCCTCCAGCACATATCTGTATCTTCTTTTTGTCAGTCCATTGGCTATTCAGTACTCTTCTCCAACACCAGAACATAAAGGCATCTATTCTTCTTCTGTCATCCTTATTCATTGTCAATTTTTCAGAATCATAGCAAGTGATATGAAAGACCAAGACCTGAGTCAGGCACACCTTAGTCTTTAAACTGACATTATTGCTTCTCAGTGCTCTGCAGAGATCCCTGATAGCAGACTTTCCCAATGCAATATATCTTTTGATTTCTTGGCTATTGGTACCAAGGGATCCAAGTAAGATGAAATAGGATTTTTTTACTCTTTTCTGTAGGAGGTAGGAGGTCAATATTACATGCTGTGATGTGTTAGGGATAAATGCTGTAGAAACCAGGACGCTGGAGTGCTAAAAAAAATAACGAAGATAGGCATTCTTCAAAGTCATGATAGTGACTTACTCAAAAGACATGTGCTTGGCAGTGTTGGGATTTCAAAGTTAAACACCTTCTCCATGTCAGAATTTCTCAGAGCTTTCACCACCCATTTGTTTAATAGTCTCCAGGGAGGAGCCCAGCAGCCTACAGGGAGGTGGAGTAGTTAGCACACCCCCTGAGAGACTGAGTGAAGCCAGACCTGGTAGCTGCCCTGGAGTTCACCTCCAAGTTGTAGCAACCTCCTGCACAACAGAATGGAAAGGTGATTGGTTGGCACCATCCCCAGCCTGTTGTCATCTGCAGGATCTGTAAGATGGGTCTTCAGAAGTAGATCTCCCTGCTTTCCTTCACAGAGGGTATACAAAAACCTGGCCAAATGCACTGCTGTCAAGTCCGTTCCAACTCAGTGGCCCTCCACTGGTGTTAGAGGCTGTGCATTTCATAGGAGGACACTGCCTCACTTTCTTCTGAGGAGCAACCAGTGGGTTTGAAACACTGACCCTTTGGTTAGCAGCTTGACATGTTAAGATGGCACTTGTTGTTTTGTGCTCTTGAGTTGGAAGCAACACACACCTGACCCTCCAGCACATTTACAGAGGCTATAAATCACATGGCAGGAGATTGCCTACCTCTCTCCTATGGTGGGTTTGAACTGTGTGCCTTTAGGATTGCAGTGCAGTTTCTTACCACTAGGCCTCCAGAGCTCCCTAATATGACACTCTGATGGAGTTCAAATCGCAGTTCTGCCATTTACTGCTGTGATGATGTCTAGCAACCTCCTAAAACTTTTTGTGGCTTAGTTTTCTCATCTGTAAAATGCTGTTCATGTGCATTAAATGAGATAAGGCTTAGCATAATTTCTGGCTTGTAAAAACCGACAAACCAAACCCATTATCATCAAGTTGATTCTGAGTGATACTAGTTACTTAGTAAGTTTTAACAGCTGTTGTTTCTATTTGTTTCATCCTGATTATGTTCATTATCCCCTTCATGGCCAAGGAAACTTTCCTTTAGGGCAGTGACTCACAGTGTACAATTTCTGGACTAGTAGCATCCCTGGGGAATTTATTGGAAATGCAGCCCCTTGGGCTCCACCACACCACTGAGTTTCAGATTTACTGGGCCAGAGGCACTGCAGCCTTCAATATAGATTGCTTGTCAATGTCAAGAAAACAAAAATTATCATCAGTGGACCAATAGGCAACATCATAATACATGGAGAAAAGATTGAAACTGTCAACGATTTCATCTTACTACAGTCAGTACTGTTTTTATCAATAGTCATGAGATTAGGAGACATATTGCACTAAGAAAATCTGCAGTCAGGGACCTCTCCAAATTATTGAGGAGTAATGATATCAGTTTGAGGCTTAAGGTGTTCTTGATTCAGACCATGGTCTTTCCAATCACTTGCTTTACTACTGAAAGCTGGGCAATTACAGAAGGAAAATTAGTACCTTTGGACTGTAGTGTTGGAGAAGAATGCTAATTTTTCATAGACTGCCAAAAGAACAAACAGCTTTGTTGGAGAAGGTTCAACCAGAGTGCTCAGGCACGCAGTCCTTCATGTTCTTTAAGCCTGCATTGCCAAGCAGTATATCCATTATTGATAATTTTTTGCTGTTTTTCTGTGCATGTAGATTTTTAATACTCCCTACAGGAGTTTTCTCTGGTGCATAGCATGTAATTGTGAAGATCATGGCCTGGATCAGATGCACCTTACTCTCTAGACTGACATTAGTCAGACTAAGTCATGACTAAGGATGACAGAAGAATTGATGCCTTTGAGTTGTGGTGCTGAAGAAGAGTATTGAACATCCATAGACCACCAAGAAAACAAATAGATCTTTTTTGGAGAAGGTGAAACCAAGTTTCTCCTTGGAGGCCAGGATTTTGAAGGTCTTTCTCACATAGTTTTGGCACATGGCCTGGAGAGACTGGTCCTTGGAGAAGGACATCATGCTCGGAAGGGTGGAGGGACAGTGCCGGAGAGGGAGACCCCAGCTGAAATATATTGACATGATAACTGGGGCAAAGGGGTTAGGTGTGTCAGAGTGAGTGAGACTGGCTCAGGATAGGGCAGAGTTCGGCGGCATATATCAACAAACACTACCAGGGTAGTTGAGGGTTGAAATTAGTTCTTTTATCTCTAGCCTCTTGCCTGGCTCTTTCTAGTTGCTGTTGAGTTGATTCCAATTCACGGCAACCACAAGTGTTCACAATAAACTGTGCTTCGCAGGGCTTTTATTGGCTAACCTTTTTAAAGTAGATTGCCATACTTTTCTTCCCTGGTATCTGGATGGACTTGAACTGCCTGAGTTAGTGGCTGAGAGTCATAATCATTTGTATTGCTGTGGACCTCCTGGCACATGAGAAACCTATCCACTGTTGTGAAGCTGATTCTGACTCATGGAGACCTTGGGTTAAGGTTCCAAGGCAGTAAATCTTTATGAGTGGAAACAGCCTATCTTTCTGTCCCAGATCAGCTAGTGGACTTGAATGACTGACCTTTTGATCAGCCGCTCAGCTATAATGCACTATGCTATGAGTGCTCCTTGGCACATCTGTCTTTCATTGTGTAAAGTTGGAATAGATTCACAGCTGACCCTTCGTTGAGTTGCCAAGTCTGAGATTCACATGTGAGGAGGTTGCCCATTCTTCTCCCAATGAGTTGCTGCTGGTAGATTTGAACCAACAGTGGCTCAGACTTTGGGTTAGCAATACAACTCCCTACAGACCACACCACCAGAGCCCAGCCCCCTCCTTGACATATTTTGGCGCTCAACAACATTTTTTTAAATTATTATTAAATTTTATTGGTTTTAATGAACATTTACAGAGATTTTGGGTTTTCATTCATTCATTGTTGCACTGTTTTCTCCACCCTCCTCCCCAGTTCGTTCTTTCCCCCCCATGTCTGTTTTAATTGTCCAGTTGCCACAGTGCTTGTCAAAGCCAGTTCTGATTAATCTCCTTTGTCAGTGTGTCCCTTGCCATTCCCTATCACTCCTCCCTGAGAGAGACTTCACCCTGATTCATAAGGAAAAGGGGATGGCGTATTCTCTTAGCTACTTCCTGCTGAAAAAGGATGCTGTGGGTTTCAGGGTGAAGGTCTTCTCTCACTACTCTAAAGGGCCCCTTTGACAGTAGGAAACACATAGACTATTATGGAGATTGATTTTGGAATTTAGATGCACTGTTAATCAATTGTGCTTAGCCGTACATGTTCATATCCTTGAAGATGTATCATGGTAGTGTTGCAGCCTAGAAGATACAAATTTAACTAACAAGTTAAAAGTGCATGAGTCAAAAATTGAAAATCAATAATATTCTGAGTAGAGGTTCTAATAGTGTGGCACAAATCAAGTTACAGAGGTAAGGTGGTTCCATTGCCATCCTTACTCTAACTTAATTATTTTTTTTTAAATTTAAATTTGTTATTAATTTCAGTGAAAATTTACAGAGGCTTTGGATTTCCATTCTTTCATTGTTGTAGATTTGTCCCCTCCCAAGGCTCCCCCCCACCAAACATTACCCTCTTGGAAAAGTAAAAGAAAAGATTCTTTCATTATTTTACAAACCCTCCCCCAGGTCCACTCCACCATGTAGCCATCGCTCTAGACTCCTGCCATGACAGAAATACCTAATCACATATCTCTTTTAAGCAGTTTTCTCCCTTCTCTGTTTCAGTGCAGTATACATTATTGAACCCATCTTACTCAGTCTCTCCCCAACCCCAAGGTCAGTCCCGTTCTACAACAGTGGCACCATGCAATATTTGTCCTTTTGTGACTGGGATATTTCACTCAACATAATGTTCTCCAGAGTCAACCATTTTGAATAATATTGCATGAGTTCCTTGCTTTTTAATGCACCATAGTATTCCATTGTGCGAATGTACAACAGCTTCTCCAGCCATTCGTTTGTTGATGGGCACTTAGGTTGTTTTCAACTCCTTGCTATTGTGAACAAAGCCGCAGTAAACATGGGTGTGCATATATCTGCTTGGGTGTCAGTTATGGTCTCTGTAAAAGTTTTCCTCTGTTGAAGAAGAGCTTGGACAGCAGCACAGCTCCAGAGACTGTGAACTAATGGGAGGGTGGAAGGAGGGGAAGGGGATAGTCCAGTGCTTGGCTGCTAACTGAAAGGTCAGAGGTTCAAACCTGCCAGTCGGTCCAAGGAAGAAAGATAGGTCAGTCTGCTTCTGTAATGACCATTGCCTTGGAACCCTACTGTGGTTCTCTGACACTGTAAATCCAAATCTACTCACTGGATGGCACTGAGTTGTGGCTTGTTTTGTTTTTTGTTTGTTTGTTTGTTTTTGTAATTAAAACTGGCTTTCATACAAGAATTCATTTACATTGTAATATATAATTGCATTGTAATGTAACACAGTTTCCATTATGAACTTTGTGTTCCATATAGTCCCTCATTTACATTGTGCTTTATACAATCATGTACACTGTATCCCATGTAATTAATTACCATGGATCTATGTATGTGATTATACAATCTATTCAAGTCCCCATTGAATTGTTCCTGGTCCCTCCTCCTCCCAATCCACTCAGTATACTCTGTTATCCTAATGATTTTCACCCTCTCTCTCCCTTTTGGACATTTATATATATTCTACTAGTTATCCTTCTGTTCTTATAATAGTGGTCTTAAGCAGTATTTGTTCTTGTGAGACTGAGTTAGTTCACTCACTATAATGCTCTCTGCCTTGTTATATACAGTATTTTACAAAATTGTTATTCCTAGTGCTGCATTTGGAAGGAGTGGCATCCACTTCCATAATAGCTTGCCTCTGGAAACCCTATGAACCTGGAGAGAGGATGAAAGGCATCCAAGCGTCAAGGACTCTCCTTCCTAGGGTCGCTATGAGTCGCCTGCGACTCGAAGGCACTTAACAACAGCAGTACTGCATAGTATTCCAATGGGTGAATGTACCATAAATTCTCAATCTGTTAGTTTATTGATAGACAATTGATCTGTTTCCATATTCTTGCTATTGTGAATAACACTGCTATGAACATAGGTGTACAGATCTCCATTTGTGTCTCAGTTTTGATATTCCTAGCAGTGGAATAGCAGGGTCATATGAGATTTCTCTGTTCAGCTTTCTGAGGAAACACTTAACTGCCTTTCAGAGTGGTTGTATCACTGGCACAGAGGTTTTTTGTTGTTTGAGAACTCTTTGCATTTCTCCTTTTGACCCTATGCTCTCTTTCTCTTTCTGGGAGGGAACCCTTTTGTGAGCCTCAAGACCGTCTTTTGGCTGAGTGTGTTGGGTAGTTCTGAGCTTGGCCAGTGAGAGAGCTCCTGCACTAGGGAAGGGGAGAGGGGGATATGGAATGGTGGTCGTGGGAATGGAGAAAAGGAGTTAAGCAGGTGGAGTTCTAGGGTAAGCCAGGCGCTGTCCCTTCTGCCGTGTGTATAACCAGTGTTAATTTTGAAAACCTGGAACTGTTTCTGGGAGATAATTGGATCACTGTGTCCTGCTTTAGTTGAGGAAAGTAGTCTTTCCCTAAAGAAACTGGCAAAGGGCTGATCATTGAAGCCCATTGTTTCAGGTAATTCATGGTTGGGTATCTGGGCTCCTTTGAAGTAAAAAGACTCCAAAATATAAACCTTTCTCCTCATAATAGAATCTGCTTCTGTTATTTAAATCCCAGGGTTTTACATTACAATAGTCACCCATCAGGCGTGGAGAGAAATGGAACTTTCTTTGACAATAAGGTTTGTGGTGTTCTTGCTGGCTTAAAATTAAACCTAATCAGAAGGTGTCACTGAAGTCTGTGCTGAGTAAATGAGGGAGCAGGATATAAAATAATTTATACAATTTTTTTTTTCCAATAGGCAGTGCCTTTTAATGTGTTTTTTTTCCCCTCCTCCTGAAAGAAGGCGTGGGTGTTGAAAGTGATTTTTTTATTATGTTTTTCTTAAGTGGTTCAAGATCATAACATTCTACAAGTGCCTCCATCCCCACCCTGCGCTCTGCTCCTTCTTCCTCTCATGGTTGATTGACTCTTGCTTGAACTTTCAGTTTGCAAACATTAGAATGTTCTGGCAGCTTTGCCAAAGATTCTCCAATTTGGCGTATTTGAGTGGAAATAGTAGGTTGGGCCTTCTGGGAGTTACCAGGGACCTGAATTGGAAGTGGTATGATTCAAATCTTATTGTGCTTACTACATTTCTATTTTAAGACCACTGAGTTGGGTTAGGTTGGTGATTGTAAAATAATTTTTAATTTTTTTTAGTTCATTGCTTTTGAATGTGGGGTACCATATGGGGTGAAATGTAAAGGGATATTGGCACCCCTGAAGACTCAGGCTAGGTGGGAAGGTGCAGAATCTTCAGCTCTGAAGAGTCAGAGAGGTGAAGGGTGTATCCTGCTTTGCTGTCCGAACTCTGATGGGGTAATGCAGTTAAGTGTTTGCTAATCAAAAGGTCAGTGATTCAAATCCACTAACTGCTCCTTAGGAGAAAGATGGGCAGTTTCCTCCCATAGAGACTTATAACCTTGCAAACCTGCTGGAAAGCCTCCATGAATTGGCATGGTGTTAGTGTAAAAGTTAGATTTTTTTTTTAGCCATTGCAATTAGCCCCTCTGGTCTCAGCTGCCTTAACTGCAGATGCATGGTCTTGCAAATCACCAATAGCTGTGGGTCTAGGGTAAGAGAAAGAATAATTCCTGTGTTGGTGGTAAGACTTGAGGTGACTAAGACATGAGGGAGACTGGAGCAAGACCCTGGTGGTGGAGAGACTGTGGTATTGCTGTAGAGAAACTGTTTCAAGGTATGACCTGAGGCTTATTGCATTTGTGCTGGCCACAGTTAAAGGTTTTTGTTGTTCTTGTTGTTGCTTGAAGGAGAAGATGACTTATAATTACTCTAAGGCAAACCGTGCTGGATGATTTGGATTTGATGGCTGAACTGAAACTTGAGCCTGAACAAATTGAGGAATTGTGTCTTGAGACTGTTGGGCTAAAACTTGGTTTTGCATTGATATTCTTTGCCTCTCCCACTCTCCAAGTTCCTTCCCTAATAAATCCCATTGTTGGTACAATAACTGAATCTGTGAGTTAAAAATGAATAAACAAACCTCTTGCTGCTGGTGTAGCTCTAAAGGCACTATGGGGCTGGGCTGTGGGCTCTTTATCTCCTTTCTGCTCTGGGGTGTTGTGGGTTGTACTAGTCTTACTCTCTCTGGACCTTTCAGAGGCCTTGTGCCTCTGTGTGCTGTTTTCTCCTCTTTAGACAGTTGGATAGCAGTGGGTTTGGTTTTGGTTTTATTCTTCCCCAAATACGTGCAAACTCAGGCCGTCCAAAACAGATTTCAACTGCTTCCTCCCCATGTATTTTTAAAATTTTCTACTCATTTATTTACAAATCCTCCCCATATTTTTTTCTAGTTTATTTTATCGTGGTTAATGGTCCTGCTATCCTCCCAATCAACCAAGTTCAAATCCAAGTTCACATTCTCATACTCTTAATGATGGCTAAATTATCTTAATTGCTCTGTCTGTTCCCATCCTTTCTCTCCTCTAAACTCTGCAGACCGAGGAGGAATTGTTGAGAGGCACAGTCTGACCTGAGTTGCTTCTACTCAGAAATTAATGCCTGTAGTAGCAGAGCCAATCTCTAAGCCTTCAAGTGGTGTTTCTGGCTTAGTTCCCTTTTTTTTTTACCCATATCCAATTCTAAGTGACCCTGTGTGTTCAAAGTAAAACTTGATTTCATAAGATTTCCAAAACTATGGCCTTTTGGAAGCATATCACCAGGACTTTATTTGGAGATGCCTATGGGTGAGAGGTACCTACTATATCAGAAATATCAAATCACCAAGAATCATGGCTTAGTCAAATTGATACATATATTTGGGGACACAATTAAATCTAAGACATTTTACCTTATGACACACAAAATTGATGTTACTACCTTACGTAAAACACTTTCATAACATCATATCAGTATTCCCACAAGTCTTAACTCCAAGTTCAAATTCCATTCTGGGAAAAAATTTGTCTCTATAAAGGAATCTGTTGTTATGTGCTGTTGAGTTGCCTGCGACTCATAGCAGC
This sequence comes from Elephantulus edwardii, assembly GCF_000299155.1. Lineage (NCBI taxonomy): Eukaryota > Metazoa > Chordata > Mammalia > Macroscelidea > Macroscelididae > Elephantulus > Elephantulus edwardii. The sequence goes on along the minus strand of NW_006399808.1, from coordinate 6,987,315 downwards.
CCTATGGACAACAGCCCTAAACTCTGCCCTATCCAGTGCCAATCTCACCATATTCGACATACCTACCCGCATTACCCCAGTCCCTGAATCAATTCATCTCATCGAGGGTCTTCCTCTCCTGTACTGTCCGTCCACCCTCCCAAGTATGATGTTGCTCTTCAAGGACTGATCCCTCCTTGTAACATGTCCAAAATATGTTAGACAAGGAGCAGACCGGCTTTATCCTCTCCAGGACAAACCTGTTTGTTTGCCTAGCAGTCTATAGTATATTCAGTACTCTTCTCCAACACCACAGCTCAAAGGCATTAATTCTTCTTCTATCATCCCTGGTCATTGTCCAGCTCTCTGATGCATAGCAAGTGATTGCAAAGACTATGGCATGTATCAGGCACACCTTAGTTTCCAGACTGACATTTTTGCACTTCAGCACTTTAGAGAGGTCTCTAACCACAGACTTTCCCATCATAATATGTCTTTTAATTTCCTGGCTGCTAGTGCCAAGAGTGTTGACTGTGGATCCAAGAAAATCAAAACTGTGAACAATCGCAATCTCTTCACCATCCATTATGATGCTGCCAATCGACCCAGTGGTGAGAATCTTTGTTTTCTTGATAATTGAGTCTCAATCCATACTGAAGACTGTAGTCCCTGACCTTCCACAGCAAGTGCTTCAGGTCCTCCTCAATTTCAGCAAGCCGGGCTGTATCTAGAATAGAAAGTATGTGTTTCCAAAGCCCAGTGGTTGAATAGGCACAAAGCATTCTCCATTTTCATTACAGATGGGAGAAACTGGAGGGAAAGAAAGGATAACAGGCACTAAGCAAACACAAAACCCAGTAGGACAGTTTGCATTAGCTATTACAGAGTTGTGGTGGCACAGTGGAGTAATTATTGATTTGATAACCAAATTGTCAGTTGTTCAGATACTCCAGCTACTTCATGGGAGAAATATTTACAGCCTTGGAAAACCTACAGGACAGTTCTCTGTCATATAATGTCACTATCAGTCAGAAGTGACTCAGTGGCAGGGAGTTGGCTGGGGTTTGGGTTTCAGGACTTGAAACAAATCCGTTCTCGGAGACCTTCTAGACAGTGCCCCTGATCTCCAGACTCTCGGTGTTGGCCATGTTTTCTGGATTCTGAATGGTAGCACCTCCACTCTGAAGCGAAGTTACTGCCTTCCATTGGTATGGCACTTTTAATTCCTTGACTTGGAGTAGCCACATTCTTCTATCCTTATCCATTCAGTCCAGGCAGCTTTTGTTCTTCTGGGCAGAAATCTCAGCATTGGGCAAAGATTCCAGGCATGTCTCCCTGGCAATTGTGACCAGCAGCCCCATGTTCCAAACCGAGTTGGTGAAGCTCTGACTCTGTAAAGAAGACCACTGTAGCTGCACTTTCTTGGACATATCAAACTGTAGTTCCATCCTTTAAGACATCATACGTCATGTCCTTCCCCTTTGAGACGGAGCCAGCTCTTCTAGGAGTGGTGCTCTTTCTAGTAATGCTACTATCGCCAAGATGCTCCAGGGATGACCCTTTTCTTTTCTTGGAGGCTAACAGATGTAGGTCATCTGCTTGTTTTTTTATGGGATTCTAAGAGACAGATCACATTCTCTTCTATTGGTTTTTCTCTGTCTCCTTCAGTTTAAACGGATACGTTTTCTGCTGTGGTAGTTAGTTAGATGTATGAGCTACAGTATTGATCGCTTTTACACATGTTTGTGTAGTCTTGTCCTTGGTGAAAATTCTAGGAGACATATCCTCTTAGAGGATATGCTTGTACAAGAAATTTTTCTAAATCTTCTAAGTGTTGTTTTAATTTTCGACAGATGATTTAAAAAAAAACCCTCTTTTTCATCTGACATCTTATATGAATACCAAGGCAAAACCATGTGAGCTCTTTGAAATCTTGCTTAGAAATCTCATCAGTCATATATCCAAGTCCATCTTACAAGTCTACCCTCTAGTAAATATAAGCATAATTTAGACAAGTTATGTTGTACCTCCCTCCATTGTCCATTTACATAGACAGTTTCTTAAAAGTCTCATCTGAAGCACATTTAATGTCTACATTTCTGACAGTGTTCTGCTTCTAGCATCATTGCCTTTGACATCTGTTGCTCTACTGGTAATCTCGCTAAGGCAATGTCGATTTACACTGTTAGGACCTTAAAACTCTTCCAGTTTCTACCATTGTCCAATTCTAAAATAACTACATATTTTAGGTATCTGTTAGAGTAGCACCCTGCTCCTGGTACCAAATTCTGTCTTAGTTACCTAGTGCCATTATAATAGAAATGTTTTAAATGAATGGCTTTAACATTTAACGTTTTATTATTAACAGAGTTTAGGAGACATTTGTTGTTGTTATGTGTGGTTGAGCCATCTCTGACTCATAGCATCCCTATGAACAATGCCTCATATAAACTTTGTCCTATCCTCAGCCAACCTCACCGTCTCCAACATACTTCATTCCATTGCCATAGTCACTGTGTCAGTCCACCTCATCCAGGGCCCTCCTTTCTTGTGCTGATCTTCTACCCTTCCATGCATGATTCCATTCTCCAAGGTCTGGCGCCTCTCCAAGGACTGACAACATGCCTAAAGTATGTGAGATAGTTCAAAATCCTTGCCTCTTAGGAGCAAACAGGTTTTATCCTCTTCGGGACAGACTTGTGTGCTCTCTTGGCAATACATTTTCAACATGTTCTTGAGCTCTTTTCAAAGTTTTTGTCAACTTTCCTTTATGGTACTTGTTGACTATTGGTCTTGTTCCAGTATTTAGCCTTAGAAGTAGCTTACCACCTGCTTTTGGCTGGATTCCCAACCCAGACCCAGCATGTTCAATATTATTATGTACCGTCAAGTCAGCTTACACTGACTCTTCGGCAGATTTTCAGAGATAGTTAATCGTATGGGAGGAGATTGCCTGTCCTTCTCCTTTGGGTCAGCTGGTGGATTTGAACTGCATGTCTTCAGGATTGCAGCATAACTTCTTGCCACTGGGCCACCAGAGCGCCTTTGTTCAATATTAGTAGTCTGAGTTTTGGGCAACAGTTTTATAGGAAAGCTTTCTCTCTTGAGGAAGATCTTTGTTTTTTTCCCTCAACATTTGTAGAACCGACATTTGTTGGAGATCTTCGTGTGACTTATTATCAGTTTCTTTAGGGTCTAGGAGATTTTTAGCACAGGAACTTTGTGTCCAAAGGATGGTCCCATTCCTGGATTTTCTTTCTCAGTGGTACTTCCTGAGATCCTTTGCTCTCCTTTGCTTCTGTTTTCTTTTATCTCTCTTAAGATAAAAGAGGATGCGGTCACATTCCAGGAAAACTCCCCTAACATTGGATAAGGATTGTGACCCAAATAAGAGAGACAATGACACTAGTATTTGACAGCCAACCCACTGATAATCATATCCCAGTTGATGCGTATTTTGGGGGATAGTAAGTTGATGCATATCTAGTCCATGACAGGTTAGTAGTTATGTGTTTGTTTGTGCCACTGAAGGACTTTGCTCTTTTCTTATGTTTCAGCCAAATAAATGGACTTAGTTTCCCCTATTTCTCTGTGTTTGTGTGTGCTGTCTTCCCTCTTAGCAAACACATCTACCTTTTCAGGGCCTATTATGAATACCCTTTCCCCCCTGGTTGTTTGTGCAGGATTTTCCATCTCCCTTTTGTGTTCAGTGAGACTTTGACTTCAGTCAACCACTGTATGAATGATGGCATGAAGGCTCAGTTTCTTGGAGACATGAGGCTTATTTGTATAAGTTATGGGCTCTGCTCACCCCACCCCTAGTGATTCTGCCATTGTGGGGCCCAGAGTGTGCCATGCATGACCACCTGTATAATTTATGAGAGAGGAGTTGTGTCACCCAGCCTTGCTGCTCATTTGAAGGATTATGGATTTTGACAGAATTCTCTGTCATCCAGGACTCCCTATCATATTGGTTGTAATTACTATTCCTTTTCTAATTACGTAGCTTATCTATGATGGCCTCTTTCAGCTGCTACAGAGGAGACCTCTGTCCTCGCACACAGAAGCAAGCTGTACTGCTGTGGCCTTCCCCTTTTCTCATTCGTTGGTTTCTGAACTCTGTCCCTTTTAAATGGATTGTCATCTCTCTGATTTTTCTTTCTGCCTTTGTTCTGAAGGTCCAGAGGAGGGGGGATGAGGTTTTTAAGTATGTCTACACCTTGTCATATTCTCAGGGCTCTCTATTCACCTTGGGAGAAGGCAGCTCTTTCCCAAGATTTCAACCTGCTCTGAGTCAGGTAGAGAAAAATAGCAAAGGGAACATCATATTTAAGAGTCTGAATGTGCTGAGTGGATGCTTTGGAATCCTAACCTCAGGCAAAAAGGTCCTTGGTTTAGGCTTAGTGACTGATGTGGCATTGTCTGCTGTTAATAACCAAGAGATTGAAGCTCCAGCAAAGCCATATTTTTCCCTTTTGACACGGAACCTTCAGTTAACTTCTTTAGCTTCAATATTTGATTTTGTGTGGATTTGCCCCAGGAATGCTTTGCTTTGTCCCTGATCATGTTACTCTATTTAATTGATTATTTAAGGTTTCTGTTTAAATTCAAGTACTTGGCATTTTGCATTTAAAGGAGGTTCTTTAATAACTTTAGTTGAAGTTGAGTGTTTTTGATGAAATATCATCCATTATAGAAGGCTTTACTATATACCTCAGGTTTTATTTAAATGCAATCTGTCCCTTTGGGGGGAAAAATGTCTCCAAGGTGTTATTTCTTCAATAATGTATAAGGAATGTTAGAGAAAATTGGCTCCTTTTGCCCAAGTTTTAGAGATATTGGTCAGGCTGTGTGAATCTCTGAATAATCAAAGAAGGTATCATTGTTATATAGGGAGCAATCTGGGCTCATTGATGGACTTTCGCCACTTTCCCCATTTCATGCTCTCCTCTGCCCACCCTGCTACTGACTATGACTCCCTGTTCCTTGTCATGTAATGCTGTGTACCCCAGAATGTACACATGATTCATTTTGTTGGAACGTTCACCCTCAGATACATTTCTGGTTTCTCTTACATCTCTCTTCTGTAGTTCTAGATCTTCAATGAAATACCATTTCTGGGCCACTTCAATCCCAGCATGAGATCTTGCCTTTGCTAAACTTGCATTTCAGTTGGTATAGAAAGTATTGCAATCGAATAATTAGTGGGGTGATACTATCATGAGGAAACACATTATAAACACCAAAGGTTACACCCAACCTTGATAGTCAGCAGTGGGTCAGTACAAGTATCCTGAAGGAGATATTACTTGGGCTGAATCTGAAGGACCACTCATTCATCCATTCATAGAATATTATGTGCTGGTTGCTGGGAAAGAGGAGAGAACAAAGCAGAAACGATCCCTTCTTCAGGGAACTTATATTTCAGTGAGGAGGGTTAGCCAAGCAAGAGATGATGTTGGGAACTGACGGGTATTTCAAGCAGAGGGAACAGAATACTTAATATCTAGACCTTCGGTTGTTGCTGTTATGTGCTGTTGAGTGACCTGAGCTCATAGCGACCCTAGAGTTGTATATTTAACACATGCAAAAAGGAAAGCAGGGACAGAATCACAAAGAGATTTGCAAACCGTGTTTAAGAGTTGGTACTTTATTCTGAGGGTAAGGAGAACCAACTGAAGGTTTCAGGTAAGAGAATGACATGGTTATATCTATATTTTACAAAGATCATTTGCTATATGGAGAAAATGAATTGAGAGTGTATGTTAGGAAACCAATCAGGGAGCTATTTTGAATTCTTTAGAAAAGGACTGTAGGTGTGACTTGGAAGAGTGACAGCATAAGAAAAGGAAGTAGAAGATTCTGAGCAGTATTGTAGGAACACCTAACAACAACAACAAAAACAACAACAGCAACAACGAGAGAGCTCTATTGGCCTAGTGGATAGAAAGTTATGATACCAAACCAAAGGTGGGTGATTTTAATCTGCGGCCCTCAGGCCTCGTTTTAATTGTTTATGGTCAAACATTCTTCTAAGTGGTATAACACTGGTCTGTCCATTTGCTGTACAGAGGTAACTCATGGTGGCTGTGATGCTAAACACTGTGACACTGGTGTGTCAAATGTGATGATGGTTACCCATGGTGGACAGTGTTTGGTGGAGCTCCCAGATTAAAACAAGCTTGGAAGCAGGAGTAGCATCCACTTTCAAAATAGCTTGCCTCCAGAAACTCTGTAAATGTAGAGAAAAGATGAAAGTTATACAAGTGTTCAGGTCTTTTGTTCATTAGGGTCCCTATGAGTCATCTACAACCTGATGGCAACTAACAACAATAACAACAATCTGTTATATACATATTCATGTGTTTATTTTAAGTGTTTATATGTTCTCTCTTTCCCTTTTGATTATTGGTCTAGTAATTTATTACTTTAATTAGTCTTGAATTTATTTATTAGTGCAATTAATTACTCTTTTAATTTCTACCAATTCTTCCATTTCCCTTATGTTTATTTGTTTTTGAACAACATACAATTAATTTTAATTATTTCTTGTTTAGAACTATACAAAACTATGAATTTTCCTCTAAGCACTGCTTTACTTGTGTCCCACAATACAACCTAACCCCACTGCTGTCATGACGATTCTGACTCTGACTCATGGGTTTCCAAGGCTATATAATCGGGGGAGACTCGCTCATCTTTCTACATTGGCTGATGGGTTTGAACTGCTGAACTTTCTGTTAGCAGCCCAATACTTAACCTGCTGTACCACTGTTGTGTGTCATAGAGTCCATACGGACCCATAAGCTGACCCTCCAGTGGATTTTCAGGGGCAGTAAATCACATGGGAGTTGATTGCCCATCTTTCTTCCTCAGAGCAACTGGTGAATTTGAGCATAAAGTGTACCTTTATGTTGGCATGTTACTAGGAGGGGATATTCTTTGGAGAGGGACATCATAATTGGAAAGGTGGAGAGTTGGCAAAAGAAAGGAAGACCCCCAATTCGGTGGATTGATACAGTGACTGCCATAGTGGGATTTAGTGTGTTACGAAGTGTGAAGATGGCACAGCATAGGATGAGGTTCAGGTCTGTTTTCATAGGGTCTCTATGGGTCAACTCGATGACACCTAACAACAACAACAAGAAGAAGCCACCAGAGTTGTGATACTAGGGTCCCTAATTTGTCTTCATCTGTAATACTTACATTTTTTTGTTTTTCTTTAAATTTTTTATTATATATTGGATTTCATTTTATAAAATTTTATATTGGTTTGCATATAAAATTCATTGTGTTTCATTCATGTACATTGTGTTTAACACATTTATTAATTTACATTGTTGTAAATTACTTTGTTGTAACTATTTCCCTTGATATAGAGTCCTCTATATTGCCCGTATTGTACAGTGTTTTATGAATTTTCTATTATTTTCCAACGCTCCATAATATTCCACTGTATAAATGTGCCATAGTTTCTCTATACAGTCATTTGTTGATGGGCACTTGGACTGCTTCAATATCCTTGCTCCTGTGAGTAATGCAGAAATAAACATAGGAATGCATACATTTTCTCATGTTGCAATTCTGATTTCTTTAGAGTGTATTTCCAGTTGTGGATAGCTAGATCAAGTGGTATTTTCATTTTCAACATTTTGAGGAAGATTTAGACTGCTTTTCATTCTGTTTATACCATTTTACATCCCCACCAACAGTGTATGAGAGTTCTGATCTCTCCACCTCCTCACTAGAATTAGTTGTTTGCTAATATTTAAATTTTTATTTTCTAGTTATTTTGAGATTTTTATTTAATTTCTCTTGGCATTAATCCTCAAGAATATGTATAAATTTCAGATATTTTGTGGTCTATTGACACTATGGGAATTTTAGATCTTTTTGATATGTGATCACATTTTGTAAATAGCCACCTTAAAAAGTTACATCTCACTTTGAAACTATAGAATCATATCAATTAGATCACCATCTGAATTGTATTTGGCTTCTTGTATAATTTCTTCTCAATCCACTTATCATGTGTGAAACCTGCAGAGCCACTATTGCTCATTTTTATACAAAGCACTTCAGAGAATAGATGTACATTCCACATGAACTTATTAAAGAGACAGTTTGACTTTCTTTTACAAATTCTGGTAATATATAGGAGTTAGAAGGCCAGAGAAGTTGTTTTGAATTTACTAATGTCTGAAAGTTCTAAGCAATAGATGCTGGAAGAGCATGTAGGATTTAGGAAGTGGAGACTGGAAAGGAATATTCTGGCCTGGGAAAAACATAAGCTGAGCTGGATTTGGATGAATATAGCATGTAAGGGAGAGGTGCTCACCCTCCTACCAAGTTCTTCCTTTCTTTGGGATCATGCATTAGTAGTTGAGTCAAAGCGTGACTCGAGCCTGATCAAATCCATCGTCTTTGAGTCGATTCTGACTCATGGCAGCCCCTCACATGCCATACAACCACTGGGTTCCATCTAGTTTTCCATGGATGAATTTCTTTCAAGGCACTTCTGGGTGGACTTGAACCTCCAATTTTTTGAGCTAGTAGCTTAGTGTCATAATAGTTTATTCCACCCAGGGACTCTGGCCTGGTGGTGAGACCTTTTCATTTAATTCCCTTTGCATGAGATCTTTGCTTATGTCATTCAGCCATGCTGTCTTCTTGTAGCAGGAGAGAACAGCACAAGATAATGTGCTTGTTGGGCCACCGAGCTGGTGTCCTCTTGGCTTTTGTGGCTTTGTAGGAGAGTTGAAATAAACAGATGCTTTTGTTTGGTAGCATTAACTCCATATTGGAGCATTAATTAGGGAGAAATAAACATTTTAAGCCAAAGCATTACACTGGCTGATAGGTACTTGGTATGTTGAATTGTTTTGTCAGATGAACCTTATAAATTAACAAATACTTAACACTGGTAATACATCAAATAGTGAGCAATCTGTAGTAAGTGAGAGTATTTAAATAATCAAGCAGTTCTTTCTAGAACCTCTTTATATGATGATTTTCTAGACTTCAAATCACTTTTTCCTTGTCTAACCTCCATATAATATATAGTTATTTCAAATCAGCTTTACTTACTGAGCTTTTTCTAAGTAATGGAGCTTTGTCAGCAAAAAACTGTGCATACGAGCAAATAGTGAATGATGGGCTTGTGTCAAAAAGGAGCTTGAGAGGTGCTTTCTGTTGTTAGATGGATGGGTCTGGAGCAGGAGCTTGAAGCTTTCCAAGTGTAATAGTTTTAGAGAAAAGGTATGTCTGCAATAGGGGTGAGTGCTCCATCACTCAAAAGCTGGTTTTATACACTCTCAAGCCAAGTGTGACACATGCTGTTGAAATCAGTTTCATGTTTGAGAGGTGTGGGAGATGCACAGATTTGTTTAACATAATCTTGGCATCGTGGTTTCTTCTTTCTACCCCTCGCACTCCTGTACTCTTACTCCTAGTCTCTAGTACACAGTTCCTCAGGGCAGAATGTCAGAAAGGGTAGAAGCTCCTCAGATATCTTAGGTTGGATTCTGTAGAGAAGCAAACCCAATGACATTATCTCAAGGACTTGGCTCACACACTTGTAGAGGCTAGCAAGTCTTACATCTGCAGGTCAGATGTCAGGCTAGAGGCTCCTCACGTAGAGAATGATGAACTCAAGATCCACAGATCAGATGGCAGTCTGTTGGCTTCTGAGGCTGACAAGTCAATGGTCAGCAGGTAAAGCAGGTCCTTCGTCAAGTTTAAAGAACCAGAAGTGATCACTGGATTCAGGATCCAGGTCACGTAAACAGAATTCTGACCACTACTCTTCTTGACTATTACTGCTGTACTGTTCTGAATGCTGTCTTCAAACAGTTTGATCCCTGCCATTTGTGACAAACTCCTTTTAAAAAAAATTATTTTTGTTGTAATTGAAAATATATACAGCAGAACACATACCATTTCACCAATTTCTGTGTGCATACTTATGCGATGGTGGTACATCCTTTGAGCTGTGCAACCATTCTCCCCCTCTTTTCTGGCTGTTACTCCTCAATTAATATAAATGTATTGCCCCCACCCCACATTTCATATCTAATCCCTCCAATTGCAGTGACAATTCAATCTCACATACACAATAAAAAAGCACAATGCTAAACTCAGAGTTTTGAAAATAACTTGGTTTAAAGACTTCAGTGGATGTTTTTGGTTTAAAGTTTAAAAATTATCTGTGGGCAGTAGTTTCAAGAGCTAGTTCAGCTTCCATGGCTCCAGAAAGTCTGGATTCCATGTTGTTGTTGTTGTTGTTGTTGTTATGTACCATTGAGCCAGAACCGGCTCACAGTGACCGTGCAGTGTTTTTTCAGAGGCAATAAATTGCACAGGAGGAGATTGCCCATCTTTCTCCTGTGAAGCAGCTCGTTGATTTTGAGCCATGGGCCTTTGGGTTGGCAGCACAGCTCCTTATGACTAGGCCACCAGAACTGTCTAGATGGGAATTTAAAATTCTTTCCTGTCTTCCCACCACCTTCTTTGATCAAAATTACTCTATAAGATCTTTGATAAAAAATCAGTAGAGGTAGCTTGGCACTAATTTTCTAGTATATGGTGCAGAGGGCAGTAGTTGTTCATGAAGGCAATTAGCTATACACTCCATTCCCTTGAGTGGGAGGAACTCTTAGAAAAGAAGACATTAGCTCCATATTTGAGCATTAATTAGAGAAGAGTAGATTTTGTTAATGAGGCTGCTAAAAGGACAAGCAAATCTGTCTTGGAGGAAGTAAAATCAGGGGGCTTCTTAGAGGCAGGGATGATGAACCTTCATGACATATTCTCTGGACATGTTGTTAGGAAGGGTCCAATACATGGAAAAAGGCATCAGTGCTTGAAAGGTGGAGGGTCAGGGAATGTGAGGAAGACCCTCAATGAGAAGGATTTACATAGTGACTGCAGTAATGGATATAAGCACAGTGGACATTGTGAGAATGGTGTAGGATCAGTGAGGTTTTTATCTGTTTGATGTAGGGTTGCTATGAATCAGAATCAAATCACCGGCACTTGCCAACAATATTAGGTAGTCATCACGATGCAGCCACTGAGTTCATTATGAGCGTCATGAATAGATAGAGAGAGATGGGGCCTGGGTACTCTAAGGCTATAAGCCACTTCTGCTATTTTTGAAATTCTGATTTTAACTGCAGGATTGTGCTGAGTTTGGTACAGACTAATTTCTCTGTTGGCAGAACATGATGTATCAGTTGGTTCTACTAATGTGTCAGTTGGTCTGATGCCACCTTGAACCTTGAGTGTTCCAAAGGGTTGTTGGGAGAGAAACCTGACTTATGTTGTAAAATGGGCTCTCTGAGTTTGGGAGCCACTGGGGGGGGGCGTGGGGAGCTGCTAAACTGTATGTGCTCTGCCTCTGTTTTATTGCTGAATTGTGTCTCTCAGTGGAGGTTCTTAGAGGCTATTCAACAAAGCCTATGCTGTCAGCTAAAAGGCTTTTAGGACTTCATAATCATGGCACAGTATCTTTTCCTTTTTCTTAAGAGAGAGAGGAAAAAAAGAACTTTCCCTTTCCTTTCCCCACCCTTTTGAAATCGTTAGCCTTCATGTGAACTGAAAGGGACTTCAAAACATTGGAAGAAAATAGTCTGAAAGCTCAGAGTGTGCTTGGCTCCTGGTAGGTATGAAGACTTGATAAAGAGGCATTTTTTTGCACTGACAGGTGTTTGCGTGCCAGTGTGGTGAAGGCTTTGATGACAAAGCCACTTAGTTTTCTCTAGCTTACCCTTTCCTTTGTGTAGAGGAGTTAGGAAAACTCTAATAAAGTAACTGAATAGTAGGGATAAAAAGTTAGCATTGCTGGTTTGTTTTTTCTTTTTCTGTCTCCTGCCCATTGGTTTTTGAGTCTCTTGCTAGACATGGCTAAGTAAGCAGGTGTCAGGGGTGAGGCTGTAGATGCCTCTGTCCCTGTGTGGCAATATCCCTTTTGAAAGCACAGGACTATGTAGATGGGTGGTAGAACTGTGAGTTAGAGCATCTGCAGAGATTGCCCGTGGAGGTGGGGAAATGCCACATTCCTTGTTTCCTGGAAACATGATTGATTAACTAAGATTCACCTTATGGAAATGGAGCTCTCTTAACTTTGAGAATCCAGTTTTTTCTTTCTCATGAAAATAACAGAAATTGCCACATTATGACCATTGTCATAAGTTGTCTAAGTTCTTACCTGAGTCACACTAAGCCATTTTGTACACCTTTTTTTTTAATTGGGAAGAACATATTGGGGGTACAAGGAGGCGAGGGTTGGGGGCAGAAGGGTGAGGATGGGCAGGTATGCAGTTGCAGAGCTTCAGAAATTGGTTGGTGGGGGGAGCAGGTGAAGGAAATGAAAAGGATCCAGTGGGGACCAGATGCTATAGGAAAATGATAAGCATTTTCCAGTGGTAATTAAATAAACTGTCTTATTGATTTGGGAACTGGATGCCGACTCTCTGGCTTCTTCATGCTGAACAGGGGCGTTGATGTGAAGGGGGAAAGGGAGGACACTTTATCACCTTACTGGTGATCTTGGGTTAAGGTTGCTTGCCTTCTTGTTCTGTTAGAAGATATTTTCCTGTCATTTGCTCCTCTCTGGACTGCAAAGTGTTTTCCTGGGTGGGTCCAGTGGGGATGGCTGGTTGAACCCAGAGACTCCATCCTCCTTTGCTTCTTTAGCTGGCATTTCCTTTTTGTCACTGGCACTGGGTTCGGGGTCAGGTCTTAAGTAAAACTCAGTGTTAAGGTTACCTATAGGAAAGGGAGCAAACCTAGAGAGAACAAACTTGTGAGTTACAAATATAGGGGTTCTGGGGGTGTTGCTTTCAGGTTTACTGGGGGAGGGGGTGGCAAAAAGTAGCCTAGATAAAATTCTCTGGATACCATAGGCATTTTTTTTCTTCCCCACCCACGGGTCAGATGGCACAATCTGGGGACTGAGGAGCTCACCCCGAGGACCATGACGGCTCGCCCCAAGCCGAGGGCCGAGGACAGCCCACCCCGGGCAGAGGGCTGTTCCGGCTCGCCCCAGGCTGGGGGCCAAAGACAGCCCATCCCGAGCAGGGCAACACCCCCCCCATGAGCTGGCTGGTACACTCCCCCTCTAATTGGCCCCACCCCAATCTGGTCCCCTTGCCTGACCGAGGACTATGTGGCTAGGGACAGCATCTCCAATTCCAGAACCTCCACTTTTAACCCCCCCCCATAAGTGGTCATACTATAATTTGAAGTAGGTGTCCCTGCCCTCCCCCTTTATAAATGGCAAAGGGAACCTGAGAATTGTGAACAGGCTCCCCCCAGGTCTAAACAGCTTTTGGCAGAAGCATTCAACAGATCAAAATATGTGGTGCAATTTAGGATGTCGGTCCTCTTGGACATGCTGCCACTGTTAAGTGTTATCAAGTAGACAACTCACAGTGACTTTCAACAATCCATTGTATCGGTGATCATCTTCTCTGGCAGTCCAAGGAAACCCAAACCTGCAGGATGCGGGGCGCACATCCCCCGTGCGGGCAGCCAGTGGGCACGCACTATCCCCCTGCAAGGGCGTCCGTCGGGCGCGCGCCATCTCCCGTGCATCATCTCGCACGCAGGTGACCTGCGGCCGTGCACCATCTTGTGCGTGGGTGGCTGGCGGGTATGCATCATCTCGCGTGCGGGTGGCTGGTGGGCGTGCGCCACCTCCTGCGCAGGTGGCCGGTGGGCGCGGACCATCTCCCACGTATCATCTCCCACATGGGTGGCTGGTGGGCGTACTTCATTTTGCGCACGGGAGGCCAGTGGCTGCCTGCTTCCTCTGCCACTGCCATCTTGGCTCCAAGAATTCTCCCCAGAACAAGTCCACTTTGTGGCAGTGTGGCGGCTCCGCCTTACCAGTCTTGGGGAGGCCTGGTGCCTACCATCCATCTTGGGTGAGGGAATCCATACGTTCCAGCTGTGGGAGCCTCATGGAGCTGCTGCGGTGGTGTGGCACGGTGTGGGCTCTGCAGGAGGGGGTTGGGAGCTGCGGGACTCACCCATTCCTCCTTGGGAATCCTTGAATTCCTGTTGTTGAGCCTCAGTCTTCACTGAAGACCAGTCATCAACTGTTTAACTGGTCAATTATCAATAAACAGAAGTCTGTAGTAGGCCATAGTGGCTCTGTTCCAAGTGGTCCACTGCTCCCGCAGCTCATCACGTTGTCTCTGCCTCCGCCGCCATCTTGGATCTCATTTTGTGCACCTTTTCCAGAAAGATAAGTTACACGAGGTGCAGCCAATGGAACATGTCATGGTTGTTATTCAATGTGACTGGCGAAGAGCAGAGAAGCGCTGCTTGTTGAACTTGCCCTGGCTATGGGGAGAAGTAGGTTAGGAAACCTCACTTTGCCATAGTCACCTCTATGGACAAAACTCCCTATGTCAACCTTGGAGTTTTAGGGGACACAACAATTCCTTGTTGATTGGCAACATTGATTTGTTAGCTCATTGTTTAATAGGAATAAACAATTGGGCCAAGTCCAGAAAATGGATTCAACTTGATTTTAGTAATTATCCCTCAGCACATTGCTCTTGCAACTATCTGTGAAGACTTTGGATTATTTGGGATTATCTAGCTTTAGTCTGTGTGGAGGAGGGCTGCCCTTTGTATGTGACACATATACTTTCATGGCTGAAAAGTTAAGAAGCTGGTTTGTATGATGTTGGAGTTGGAAGGGATTTCTCAGTTTCTGTGTTGCATCCTCACTTTTCAGAGGCCAGTGAGTCTCCAAATGGAGCCCTAGTGGTGCGGTGGTTATGTGCTTAGCTGCTAACCAGGAGATTGGTGCTTTGAATCCACCCAGCAGCTGTTTAGGAGAAAAGACCTGGGTATCTGTTCATGTAAAGATTATGGTCAGAGACCTCTTATGGGCAACCATAAGGGGGCTGGCTGTTCCACTCCATCATCTCTGGTGTCTCTGAGAAGGAGTTGACTCTATGGAACAAGATATCAGTGAATCTCTTATTCTGTGCTGTTTGACTCCCCTCAATATACCTTGTGATCTCTAAGAAGTGGTATGTCACTTGGAGTCTGTGGTTTGTGTCTTTGGGGACCTTAATGCTAGAAGAACTATTCCATTAATACGGTCATTGTGGGAAAACCCAAAAAGTTTGATAGAGATAATGTTACAGTAATAGCATGTAGCTGGATGTGGTGTGTGTGTGTGTGTGTGTGTGTGTGTGTATGTATTGTTGTTGTTGCTATGTGCCGTCGAGTCACTTGCGACTCATAGCGACCCTATGTACAACAGCCCTAAACTCTGCTCTGTCCTGTGCCAATCGCACTGTCTCTGACATTCCC
>NW_006399808.1:6944920-6971364 GCF_000299155.1 Elephantulus edwardii | reverse complement strand
CATGATGTCCCTCTCCAAGGACCTCCCCTCCTTACAACATGTCCAAAGTATGTCAGATGAAGCCCCAGAATCCTTGCCTCCAAGGAATAGCCTGGTTTAACCTTCTCCAGGATGAATCTGTTTGTTTTCTTGGCAGTCCATGGTACATTCAATACTCTTCTCCAGCACCACAGCTCGAAGGCATCAGTTCTCCTTCTATCCTCCCTAGTCATTGTCCAACTCTCTGATGCATAACAAGTGATTGCAAAGACCTTGGCCTGTATCAGATGCACATTAGTCTCCAGAGACACACCGTTGCTCTTGAGTACTTTAGAGAGGTCCCTAACAGCAGACTTTCCCATCGTGATACGTTTTTTGACTTCCTGGCTATTGGTGCCAAGAGTGTTGATCGTGGAGCCTAGCAAACTGAAGCTGTGAACAATCTCATTCTCTTCACCATCCATCCTGATACTGCCAATTGGTCCAGTGGTAAGAATCTTTGTCTTCTTGACATTGAGCCTCAGTCCATAATATATACATTTTTATTTAATCCTTAGGACAAGCTCATTGCTGTTAAGTTAATAAGGGTAGTAATGGTGATGGTGGCAAGAAATCACATTTACTGTTTATGTGCATGATCTCCTTTACATTGCAGAATAAGCTAAGTAGGTATAGTTATCTTTCTCACTTTCTAAATGAGAGGCTCAGGGAAAGCAAACTTCTCAAGGGGCTAGAATATGAGTCAATCACCTGATTCCAAAGATTGCTTTTGGTATCAATCATGCTTTTCATCATCCTTTCTGATAACTTATCATTACCTAAACAGAGGCATCTCCTAATGATGAATTAGAACATGTGATGAATTGTGATGATGAGGTGAAAAGTATTTTGGCTATAGAAATGTGTGTTTATGTATGTGCATGCACATATATAGAATTAACTTCTGTGATTTTACTTTGTTATCTCTCATTGCATTGAGTCAGAATTGGCTCATAGCTGGCCCTCCAGCTTGTTCCTAAGGCAGTACATGGCATAGGAAGAGTTTACCTGTCTTTCTCTTTTGGAACCACTGGAAGATTTGACCCACCAGGGAGGGGCCATCTTTGGATAAGCCACGTGACTCTATCGACTAACCCTCCAGAGCTCCCTTACTTTGGGGTACACCTCTGTTAATTCCAGGATACTAGATTCTTTTTCTCTCATTTTTTATCCTTTCATAACTGCTTGGGTCAAGGAATATAAATTTATTTAATAGTTACATATACAAAGTATTAGACTTGAAAGAGCATGCCTACTAGAAATTGTTGTTGTTGTGTACTGTAGAATCATAACTGACCCATAATTGACCCTCTGGTGGGTTTTCAAAGACAGTAACACAGGAGGCCATTGCCCATCCCTCTCCCACGGAGCAGCTAGCAGCTGGTGGCTTCGAACCATGTACCTTTGGGATTGCAGTGCAGCTTCTTGCTACTAGACCACCTTAGCCCATGATCTCTTATTGATTATTGCTGGAGTTGACATAAGTTTTGAGACTTTTACCTTTTAATTCACTGCTTCCCCTTGCCTATTATCTAGTCACTTTATAGTATAGACTCTGAAGTAAAAAAGAAAATGGTTTTTTAATTGTCAACTTTGAAGTATGAGGTATCACTGATTCTTTGTTGTGCTTAATATGTAGTTGTTTGCCATGACTTTTTCAGATTCTTGTGGATTTAGGTCCCACTGACTCTGGAATTAACATCTTCCACGTGACTCTTTGCATTGAGAATACAATAATATTTTTTCTCTAATACAGAGAATATTTTTGTTGGCTTAATGAGCCAAGATAGTTAAGGAATTAAATTGACCTCCACTCCCATCTACCCCACATCACCAGGCGGGAAGGAGAGACAACATTGTTAACGAAAATGCATTTTCTTTGAAGTTTGAATTTATTTTTTTTTAACATAGCATTCCCCCCCCCCCCGACATGGAAGAATTATTATTTGGTCACAGACATTTTATTGTGTAGCTTCTTGTCATTATTTTATTGAGTGTGTTGCTATAGCTCCCACCAACTGTTTTAAGATGTTTTGAGACTGTGCTTCATATTAGAAGGAAAGTATTTGTCACTTGGACTTTCTGAATTGAATTTGCCTGAATTAATTATGATTTTCACTCCATCCCCCTGGGCACTATTGTGGGTGAAAGGTAATCCTTTCTGATGGCGTATAGAAAATCAATTCTGGCCCACGGCACTGGCTAGTTGTTTGAGTGGGGGAACTTGTCACCCACAGTATGGTCTTTATTTCCTATTTTTCTTGGCCCTTTGTTATGTGTTCCTTTCTCGGGGCGGGTTTAAGAAGCCGTGAGGGCCAGGGAGCAGTGCTTGGAGTGATGGACAAGGATACTCTCCCCATAAAGAAAATCACAAGGGTCCCAAGTTGAGTAATAAAAGGCCTTGTCAGTGGCTTTTCTTGTGTCACATGCATTGTTTATAGAGTGTTTTCCTCTGAGAAACACAGACACTCTCCCCTTGGCCTAGGGGCTGAGACAAGTTCAATGACACCAGGTCATATGTAGGAATTTAGTCTTGACTGGTTTGGGAGTTTGCTGTCTTATTTATTTTTAAAAATAGTTCCCACTTGCTGTTTCTGATATCCTTCTTCATTTTAAGATTTTAAACCTCTGCTATTTGTAACACTTCCCCCACATGCAAACGTAGAAGGCAAAACTAACTATGAAAAGTTCTGTGCCAAATATGACTATCCTAACTTGAAGAGCTCAACTCAAACTTCATTGACAGAACTGACTCGTAGCTGACTCTCTAGTGGGTTTTCATAGGCTGTAAATCACGTCGAGGGAGATTTCCCATCTCTGTCCCCTGAAGCTGCTGGTGGATTTGAACTGCCAGTGCTTTGGGCTAGCAGCACACCTTAATGGACTATGACACCAGAGGTCCTGGCATATAAAGAACCTTTCCAAAAACCAACCACCAACACCCTATTTTGCATCTGTTAAGAAGTAAACTATCAGCATTTTAAATGCCATGAGAACGTGTTCTCTATCTAAGGCTGAGCAGAATAGCAGGACATATTATTAAACAGCCAGCTGTAATTTGAAATAATCTATATGCACTTAAAAGAACAGCCCGAAATGCCCTCCTTTCCTTAATTTCCTCTGTCAGGAGTACCTCCAAGTAGTTCCCTGGCATGTGATCTTGGTGCCTTGGCTTTGCCATTCTAGCCAACTGACCCTTTTACTGAAAGTTTAATAGGGGATAAATTCACATGTGAATTCATAATCCCCTTATCTATGCTAAGAGCATTTTGTAAGGAACCTGCAACAAAGAGAATCTTACAGCTGTGGTTTTGCTCTGACCCACCCCTTGGCCTCCTTCCTAACCTCTCTACACCTTCTAGTTTGATGTTTCAGGCGTCTGGCCCTTGCACAGTCATTGCCTGGGTGCACTATAGCAAAAGAAGTTTTAAGAACTAGATTCAGGTTTCTTGCCAGTCATCACTTTGAGGCATTTAAAGAGGTATGGCGTATGTGAGTGAGGAGCATGGTGGGGCTTATGAGAAAAGAAAGCACATTCTTGTTCTCCTCTAGTATTTATTAATTTTGAGCTTTATTCTCTTTTATGTAGTGTGAATTTACCTATAAATCGGTAAGCACAGTTGCAGTCAAGTCATAGTTCACGTTTTGAAAATTCATGGTTAAAATTTGCTCTCCTCCTAATGCTTTATTACTTTCTCTTCTCATCCCTGCGATTGGTGTGGGTGCCAGTTAATGTTATCTATATATGTCTATAAATACTGAAAATATTTTTGATACAATGTGCATTTAATCAACTTTTTGTTACTCTTATGCCATTTGTGTGGAGGAAAATTGTTTCTGTCTTAATGTTCTATTGAATTGCCTTTGGAGTGATGATATCATAATCACTTTAATACATTTAAAAGCTTCAAGGCTTAGCATTTATTGAACAAAGCTCATTGAAGGAATATAACGGATGTCTTGAGGCTTTCCGCTGCTGTAAAAAGGACAGTATTGTTCATAGCCTCTGTAAAAGAAAATCTGAATTTTTATTTTACTTTGTGCCATGTTGCAATTATATTTCAAAAGCTCTTCAAGCGCTAGTAACAAGAGGGCTGTTTTTATGAATTGTTATAATTCAGATCTCAGCACTGACTTGGAGCCCTGGTGGTACAGTGCTTAAGTGCTTGGCTGCTAACTGAAAGGTTGGCATTTTGAATCCGCTGGTTCCCCAAAAGAGAAAGACGTGTCAGTCGGCTTCATCATGAGGTATAGTCTTGGGCCCCTTTGGGACACTACTGTCCTGTCCTAGAGGGTCACAGTAAGGTGGAATTAACTCACTGGCAGGGATTGGGTTTTTGCTTAGGGCTGACACTGCTGTGACTGTAACATTAATAATGGATATTAAAACTCTTGGCACCTGCAGTCAGGAACTCCAAAGAAGAATAACATTACGTAAATCTGCTGGGGACTGTCCCTGGGGGGCTTTCCAGAGTAATGAGAAGCAACAATGTCAGTCTAGAGACTAAGGTGCACCTGATCCAGTCCATGGTCTTTGCAGTTACTTGCTATGCCTCAGAGAGTTGGATAATAGAAGAAGAATTGATGCCTTTGAGTTGTGGTGAACATACATACCATGGCTGCCAAGAAAATAAATGGATCTGTCTTGGAGAGCGTGAAATCAAGTCTGTCCTTAGAGGCTAGGATTTTAAAGCTTTATCTCATATATTCTGGGCATATGGCTAGGAAGGTCTGATCCTTGGAGAAGGACAATATGCTTGGAAGGGTGGAGGGACAGTGCAAGAAAGGAAGACTCCAGATGAGATGTGATTGATACAGTCACTAGGGCAATGGGGGTAGGTGTATCAGAGTCAATGAGACTGGCTCAGGACAGGGGAGTCTCAGAGCTATTGTATGTAGGGTTGCTATGATTCCCAGGCAACTTGACAGCACATAACAAAATTTTTGCCACTAAAATTTGACTTCAGATATCTTAGAAGTCCCACCCCACTTGTATGGCATTGAAGATCAAGTTCTCTGGAGTTGGAAATGGACAGGAGGGAGGGGGGGGGGGGGGGGGGGGGGAACGACGACTTTATTATTCTAGAGTATCTCAGAATCCTGGCATTCAGTGTGGTCCTTCTCTAATAAGAGAGCTCTGGTGATCTAGTCAATAAGGAGCTGCACTGCCAACCCCAAAGCTGGTAGCTTGAATCCACTTGCTCCAATGGAGAAAGATGGGCGGTCTCCTCTCATGCGGTTAACAGCTTTTGAAAACTCACTGTGGGGTCAGCTATGAGTCAGTTCTGACTCTTTGACATTGAGTTGAAGTTGAATTCCTGAAAAAAAGAGTAGGGAGCGAGAGGAGAACAATCAAGCTCCAGGTTGATGTGAATTTCAGTAGAGCTCATGGAATCAGAACAGGAAAATGGGGAATGGGAAGCCCATGAAGCCACTGAGAACTCTCATTATAAATGGCTTTTGCTTTTCACATCGTGTTCTGAACTGAAATGATGAGCAGAGTTGAAACACTTTGAAATGCCTGTCTTAGGACCATAGTGGAGAAAGCAAGTGATAGAATGGAAAATGTGCTGTAGTCCTCATGGTTGAGAAAGTTAAGTTGTATCTTTGAAATCTGATACCTCCTGTACTTTTGCCTTAGTTTTCTCTGGTATTGTGGTTGTTATGTGCCTTCTAGTGGAGTTGACTAAGACTCAAAGTGACCATGTGAACAATAGCTTTGAATCTTGTCCTATCCTAAGCCAACCTCTCTTTGCTAAGACAGCTGCCTCCTTGTCCCAGCCACTGTGTTAATTCTTGTTATTTATGGTCTTCCTTTCCTGTGTTGCCCCTTTACACTTCCAAGCATGATGTCCTTCTCCAAGGATTTGTCCCTCCTGGTGACATGCCCAAAGTATGTGAGATAGAGCTTCAAAATCCTTGTCTCATCAAGCAACCTGGTTTCAGCTTCTCCAGCACAGACCTGTTTGTTCTCTTGATGGTTCATGTTATGTTCAATACTCTTCTCCAGCTCCACAATTCAAAAGCATCAATTCTTCTTCTGTCATTGTCCAGCTCGCTCTACGATTAGGTAATGATTTACTGCTGGCTTTGGAATTATGTATGTTGTACAACGAAGTATCTCCATGAATTCAGCCTGGGTCTTGGAAATTATTTCAAGGAAGACTTACCCCCACCCCTGCCCCCACACTGTCATAAGTGAGGGGAGAAAAGCTCCTGAGAAGACTGATTAACATTTGCTATTTCTTATTCCTCATCAGCTCACTAGGGAATTCTTGGTCTTGAGACTCCTTGCCTGGCTTGCTTAAAATTTATTTCTTAAAGCATGCAACTCTTTCTCTAAAATTTCCCCAAGGTATAAAGTATGTATTATAGAGAGGAGTGCTTTGAAGGGTGCTGCTGAAGCCTAATTAATTATGAATCTACATATATCCCTACCTACCATAAAAGGCACAATGCTCTGAACAGGTGAATCTGATTGAAATGATGGCTTTGATTGAGTAGTCTGAGAATGGTGGCTTTAAAAAAACCCACACTTCTTGACATTTCCAAACTGGAGAGATATGGGGTGAGCTAGTTTTGCTAGCTATTGTTAAAAACAAACCTCTTAAAGAGATGCTATTTGTCTATCCCCCATCCTCTGCCTCATTTAGGATTCTGCTTGGTTGCATGGGACTGGTAACCCCAAATAGCCTAGGCAAGATTTACAATGATTTCTTACTCATGTTAAAGAAACCAAGAGGCTAGAATATGGTATCTTGAACTCAGCCTTACTTTCTAAGACACAGCTGGAAGTGTGGCCTCATGTCTTTATCCAAGATTGTCAAGAGGAGGAAAGGCAAAACTAGATACTCCTCCTTCCCTTTTTTTTCTATAACTATATTTTATTAATTTTCATAAACATTTTGAGGCGTACTTTTAGAATCGCACATAGGAAGGGTCAGGGGGTTGTTATGAGTTATAATTGTCCTGACACCATCTAACAACAACACACAGCATTTTACATATAAGACCATATCTAACTGTAAGAGAGGCAGAGAATTATATTCTTTTACTTGGGTGGCAGTGCATTCAGCTAAGTATCCTGTGACAGAGAAAAAGAAAAGGTATAATGGGATAGGCTACCTGTAGAATTTACTGTATTACTGCTGGATGCTATGACGTTGATGCTGACTCATAGTGACCCTATGGGACAGAGTAGAATTTCCCATAGGGTTTCCTTAGCTGTAATCTTTATAAGGCCAGGTCTCCAGGTCCTTTTATCTGCAGAGTCAGTGTTATGCTTGAACCACTGACCTTTTAGTTTGCATATGGGCACTTGGTACATGTGTCACTGGGTCTCCTTAGACATTGACAAAGTAAATTCCTTCTTTTGTTGCAATCACGCTTACACACTCACTCACACTCAGACACTTACACACATTGAACCGTCTTCAACTGTAAAGAAGGAATGTGTCTCTTTAGTTCTCACATTCCTTACATTGGTCTTTTCTGACTTCTTTCTCTTTCAAAATCTCTCATGATGTTTGCTTTAACCTGCCCTTATCAATAAGATGTTGGGCATGGAGAAGTTCTTTTCTTGAGCACCATGTCTTCATTTCTTCTCCTTACAACATTTTTATGTAGCTAAAACATCACAGCCTGCTTTAATAGAAAAATTGACCAAACAGTTGACCTGCTAGAGTGACTCTCAGAAGCCTCTGAACTGTCTCCTCCTTGTCCTTTACAGCTCACAGCTGTCACTCCTCTCTGGATTTCCCACCTTGACCACAGGCACCTATGCCAAGGGACAGCCCTCTCGAGGCCTGGAGTCCTGTTGCTTGTGGGTATGAAGTGCTGGATACTCACAGAATCCTTGGGATCCAGGAGTAAAGGCCAGTGCTTTATGTATCCCTCATCTTATGAACAGACTGCTTTAAAGAGCCGACTGCTTCTCAAATGAAGGCAGTGCCTCCAGGCACGTGACCTTATATCGTTTCAGCTGTTAGAAACCGAGTGATGATGCTGTTGTTGTCTACAAGCCCTTTGAAGATGGATCCTTCCACAGAGCACAAAATTGCCTTGAGCTACTCAAGGAAGATACCTTAGTACATCTATTCTTCAGTGAAATTTTCTAAACCAGAAATTTAATTTGGTGATAAGTGTTACCCACCTCCAAAGAAAAAGAGTAATTGGGCAGATAGACATGAATTCTGGAATGCTATTTCTGGGTTATTTTGGAGACTTTTTTGGTCACTGGGATAGATTTGAAATATGTGTGATTTCTCCAAGATATGTGAGTTATAATTGTGATTCTAGAGACCTCGCATAGGCTTTGAAGATAATGAGTCCTAGAGAATTTTTTGAGTTCTAGAGAATGGAATTTGTATCCTCCTGCTGTGCTACTTTTATAGAATGATTTACTTGAACAGAGTTTCCCCCCCTCACCTTTAAACAGGGCTGTTGTTGCTGTCATTAGATGCCTTGGAGTTCATTACAACTTGTTCATCTACAAACAATAGATTGGAACCTTGACCTGTCCTGTGCCATCCTCAATCTCCGAATCCCATGTCAGTCTAGTTCATTGAGAGTCATCCTCTCTTTTGCTGACCCTCTACCTTTCTCTTTCTCTCACTGAACCAATTGACAGCATCAGTATGGATGGTGAAGAGATTGAGATTGTTCACAGCTTTAGTTTGCTTGGCTTCACAATCAACATTCTCGGCACCAGCAGCCAGGAAAGTAAAAGACGTATTGTGATGGGAAAGTCTGCTGTTAGGGACCTCTCCAAAGTACTGAAGAACAATGGTGTCACTCTGGAGACTAAGGTGCGTCTGATACAGGCCATAGTCTTTGCAATCACTTGTTATGCATCAGAGAGCTGGACAATGACTAGGGAGGATAGAAGGAGAATTGATGCCTTTGAGATGTGGTGTTGGAGAAGAGTATTGAATACACCATGGACTTCTAAGAAAATGAACAGGCTCGTCCTAGAGAGGGTTAAACCAGGCTGCTCCTTGGAGACAAGGATTCTGAAGCTTAGTCTGACATACTTTAGACATGGTGCAAGGAGGGACCAGTCCTTGGAGAAGGAAGTCATGCCTGGGAGGGTGGAGGGACAACACAGGAGAGGAAGACCCTCTAAGAGTTGGGGTAATTGAGGTAGGTGTGTCAGAGACAGTCACATTGGCACAGTATAGAGCAGGGTTTAGGGCTGTTGTACATAGGGTAATTATGAATTGCAGGTGACTCGATGGCACATAACAATAAAACAACAACTACCTTTCCCAGAATGATGTTCTTTTTCAAGGACTGGCCCACTCCTGAGAACATGTCTAAAATATGGGAGATGAAGTTTCACAGTCTTTGCTTCTATGGAGTGCTCTGGTTGCACTTCCTCGAAGACTTATTTGTTCTTTTGATAGTCCCTCTTCTCCAACACCATACTTCAAAGGCATCAATTCTGTCATCTTTATTCATTGTCCAACTTTCAAATGCATAAGAAACAATTAAAAACTCCATGACTTCGATTAGGTACACTTTAGGCATTAAACTCACATCCTTTCTCTTTAGCATTTTGAAGAGGTCCTTGACAGCAAATTTTCCCAATGCCATTGAGTGAAGTATGACCCATAGGGACCCTATGAACAACATATTTGAATCCTGTCCTATTCTTTGCCATCCTCGCACTTCCAGACACACTGGAGCTCATTGTAGCAGTTGCTATGTCAATCCACCTGATTGAGTGTATTGCTGTCTTCCACTGGACCCTCCAACTTTCCAAGAATGATGTCCTTTTCCAAGCAATAGCCTCTCCTAGTGACGTGGCTAAAGTATGTGAGGCAAAACTTTATCATCTTTGCCTCCAAGGGGTCTCTGGCTGCACTTTCTAAAAGACATATTTGTTTATTAATTTGGCAGTCCATGGGATATTCAGTACTCTTGTCCAGCACCATAGCTCAAAGGCATGAATTCTTTAATGTCATCCTTATTCATTGTCACACTCTCAGATGCGTAGCAAGTGATCAGAAAGACCATGGCCTGAATCAGACGCACCTTAATTCTAAAACTGACATCAGTTTGGTAGAAATTCTTAATTTCTTTATCTTTTGCTTTAGTGGTTGGTGCCTCTATAGGAATAATAGTTGTGTTAACAGATCTTCTTTTTTATGTTTAGACAGTATCCTATTACCCACCACATTGTACTTCAGGATGTTGTTGTTGTTAAGTGCCATCGAGTCGTAGACAACTCATAGTGACCCTATGAACGAAAGACATGAACACGTGTATAACTTTCATGGTTCTCCAAGTTTATAGCGTTTCTGGAGGCAAGCTATTTCAGAAGTGGATGCCACTCCTGCTTCCAAGCTTGTTTTAATTGGGAAGCTCCACCAATCACTGTCTACTATGGGTAACCATTATTGCATTTGGCACATCAGTGTCACAGTGTTCAGCATCACAGCAATCACGAGTTACCTCTGTACAGCAAATTGATAGACCAGTGCTATACCACTTAGAAGAATGTTTGACCAAAACAAATTAAAACCAAATGCCTTTTTAAATATTGAGCCAAATAAAAATACCATCAATTCCCTCTCGATGGCTGATAAACATTGCATGTATCTCTCACCTGAAAACAAGATTAAACCTCTTTAAAGTACTTCAGGATAGAACTTGAAATACTATTTTTTTTTATTGTGAATTAAGCACCATTCATCTTAAATTTGTTGTTCTTAACATAATAGATCATATGATTAAAAATGGCCAATACCAGTTCACCTGAACTACTAATGTCTAGGATGTCAATCTTTTTGAGTTTCATTCTATTTTTAATAACTTCCAATATCCCTAATTTCTTCTTCCTATATCCCACATTCTAACTATTAATGAGTTTTAAATAATTTTTCAAGTGACTTACAACCTGAGGGACTCATATTTGGACTCATTATATCTAAATGTTATTCATAGGATTTCCAGAGGCCTCTTATTTCAGAATTGGACGGCTAGTCATAGAGGTTAGAATTTCCAATGCAGAATAGTTAGATTGTACTGAGGATCTTGGCTACATTGACATACAATATAAACCATCACTGATGTTGAGAACCTTAGGAGTCCAGGCATCCATTGAGTATGGAGAGAGCCATTAACTTTTAACAGCATTAACAAACAGAACTATTAACCAGCAGTGGTTCTTGACTATTTGAGTAGGTGGCAATGGCAGAGTAGAACATCCTTGGAGTGGCAGCTAGAGATTCCCCTATCTGACCTAACTCTAGATAACTCCCCATTCCAGTTTGACCAGGTCTGAGCTCTGATTGCTTCCTACACTTGACGGGAAGTACCCTGATGACACACCAGAGATTAGGGCAACATGCTCCCCCCTTCTTTTGCATACCCTTTCACTGACAGAGGTGAATCCCCAAACATTTGTGATTTAAAACGTGCATGTTCCAGTGCTTTTGAATCTGTAGCTGGAGGCTTGTGTCCATCCATTCCAGCCCATTCATGCACAACCATGCCCTATGATGCTCCTCGACCGAGGACCTGTGACCAGAGATTTGCCAGCTTCCTCTGCTCATTATTATGTAGTCCTGCCTGCCAGTAATCTGTGGCATGTATTTATTCACTATTACCCTGCAGTCAGAAGCTTATACTTACTAGTTATGACCACCTCTGTGCTTCCCTGCCCATCCAATGACTGACGGTGTGCATATCCATCCTACCCATCTAGTGACTATTGACTCATGTACTCTTGCCATGATATTATGATAACTGGCAGTACTTGCACACAACACCCAACCTAATGACCAACAAGAATGCTTTCTCTATCTACACTGAAGGTACTGGCCAGGCAGAGATATCATTTCACTAATACCACCAGCCACATCCTAACAGCTGCCAGCTGTACCTCTGCTAATGGGTGAGCGAGAGATCCTTGTGCCCTCACCTAACTTACACCAAGGTGCACATGTTCCACACTCAGACTGTTTCTGCAGGTTGTCTATACATGTACTGAAAGCCTTTGATATCTCACCACCTACTGAGATGACAATTTGTGCATGACAGTGGGCTTACCTTATCCATTAGGGTAACATACCTTCACAGTAGCTAGAGAGACATCCTGCCCTGAACTTCAGAGGATTCACTAACGCTAACACCAAATTGAAGGACTACATGGACCACTAAGAGTTGTGGTGTGACTCTGATCACCCAGCGCTTATAACACAGTGTCAGAAAAGAACCTGTTTTCTCATCTCCACACAATTCAGTAAAGGAAGACATATAAAAATAGGGCTTATATCTGAGTGTGACCTACCATATCTATTAGTGATTGGAACTCATGTTCAGCCAACAGACATCACCAAAGTAACCCATAAACCAGACTATAGAACAATAACAATTAAAATAATACAAAAGAAAGACATTCTGAAGAAAAGGAAATGGAAGGTATGCACCTATAAAAGCAAAAGAAAACAACAACAACAAAAAATCACAAAACATACATACATGCAATCAATATAGATGCCATCAATCAGTCAGTCAATTAATCCATACCTCAATGTCTTGGAGACAGCAGACATTTATATATCTCTATCTCTCTCTCTCTCTTTATCCCTATCTCTATCTCTATCTCTATCTCTATATTTATATATCTTTATCTATATCTGTCTATATCTATCTATCTATCTATCTATCTATCTATCTATCTATCTATCATCTATCTATCTATCTCCTCAGATGGGCAAAATAAGACTGATGTAGAATGGAGTATTATTGTTAACCCCAAGGTCATGCCAGTCTGGTGGTTGAAATCCACAAGTGGCTCAGTGGGAAAGAGATGAGCAGTTTCTTCATGTGCCTCAGGAAACTGGCTGCAGGGTCAGCTATGAGTTGGCTTCTCACATGTTGGCAATGAGTTGAGTTTTCTTGAAACCTTCCTGAGGAAGAAATTGTAGAACTATCTCACAAGGAATTAAAAAGACATATTTAGTGTTCAAGGAAAACAGAAAAAAAATCCTGTAAGAATTCAAGTAAGCAATTTAATTAAAACCCCAAATGTTGTTCTTGTTATGGGCCGTCAAGTCGTTTGCGACACATAGCGACCCTATGTACAACAGCCCTAAACCATGCTCTATCCTGTGCCAGTCTCATTGCCCCTGACACACCCATCCCGATTACCCCAGTCACTGAATCAATCCACCTCATAGAAGGGCTTCCCCTCCTGCGCTGTCCCTCCAGTCACTGAATCAATCCACCTCATAGAGGGGCTTCCCCTCCTGCGCTGTCCCTCCAGTCTGCCAGCATGATGTGCTCTCCAAAGACCTGTCTCTTCTTATAACATGTCCAAAGTA
Source organism: Elephantulus edwardii (assembly GCF_000299155.1). Classification (NCBI taxonomy): domain Eukaryota; kingdom Metazoa; phylum Chordata; class Mammalia; order Macroscelidea; family Macroscelididae; genus Elephantulus; species Elephantulus edwardii. The sequence goes on along the minus strand of NW_006399808.1, from coordinate 6,958,015 downwards.
TGTCAGACGAAGCCCCAGAATCCTTGCCTCCAAGGAGCAGCCTGGTTTGACCCTCTCTAGGATGAATCTATTTGTTTTCTTGGCAGTCCATGGTACATTCAGTACTCTTCTCCAGCACCACAGCTCAAAGCTGTCAATTCTCCTTCTATCCTCCCTAGTCATTGTCCAACTCTCTGATGCATAACAAGTGATTGCAAAAACCATGGCCTGTATCAGGCAGACCTTAGTCTCCAGAGAGACACTGTTGCTCTTGAGTACTTTGGAGAGGTCCCTAACCACAGACTTTACCATCTCAATACGTTTTTTGATTTCCTGGCTACTGGTGCCAAGAGTGTTGACCGTGGAGCCAAGCAAACTGAAGCTGTGAACAATCTCAATCTCTTCACCATCGATCCTGATGCTACCGTTTGGTCCAGTGGTGAGAATTTTTGTCTTCTTGACATTGAGCCTCAGTCCATATTGAAGGCTGCAGTCCTTGACCCTCTGCAGTAAGTGCAAGAGGTCCTCCTCAGTTTCAGCGAGCAAGGTTGTGTCATCTGCATAACGCAGATTGTTGATAGATCGTCCACCAATCCTAACACCACGCTTCTCCTCATAGAGCCCAACCTCTCGGATAATCTCCTCTGCATACAGGTTGAAAAGGTATGGAGAAAGAACACATCCCTGAAGTACACCCTTCCCAGTTTTGAACCATGCAGTGTTGTCCTGCTCTGTTCTGACGACTGCCTCTTGGTCCAAGTATAGGTTTCGCATTAGCACGATTAAATGTTCTGGGATTCCCATTCTTCTCAGAGTCAGCCACAGTTTGTTATGATCCGCACAGTCAAATGCCTTTGCATAATCAATGAAATACAGATAGACATTCTTCTGGTATTCTCTGCTTTCAGCTAAGATCCATCTAACATCAGCTACAATATCCCTAGTACCACGACCCCTTCTAAACCCAGCCTGGACTTCTGGCTGTTCTCTGCTGATGTACTGTTCCAGTCGTTTTTGGATAATCTTCAGTAGAATCTTGCTTGCATGTGAAATCAATGATATTGTTCTGTAGTTTCCACACTGAGTTGGGTCACCCTTCTTTGGAATGGGGACAAATATAGATCTCTTCCAGTCAGTTGGCCAAGTGGTTGTTCTCCCCAAATAAACAAACAAAAAAGAAACAGATTATTAGAATTCATATAAAACCAGCTAGAATTCCAGAAGTTTAACAATAAAATATTAGAAATACATGACTCAGTAGAAGGACATAGATGTAAAATTAAATCACTAGAAGAAAGAATCACTGAAATAGAGGAACTACTATAAATTTGTTTAAAGGATAATTAGAGGGGGAAAAAGAATGAGGAAAAATGAAGAAAATATAAAGTTGTATGTGATGCTAGCAAGAGGATTAATTAATGTGTAGTTGGAATTCCAGAACAGGAGACAGTGGGGATTACAGAGGGAATCGTAGATCTATTAGCCAAAAACTTTTGTTATTACAAAAGAGAAAACTATTTCTATCCACGAAGCTCATTGCAGAGTGATCCCAAGAGAAAGTAACCAAGACATACCAATATCAAAGAATTCTGAGGGCAGCTTATTAAAATGAAATATACTACTTCGTAGTAGAAAAAGAGCATAGTAACCAGAAGAAAGTGAATTACAAAGATCAGAAGAGAAATAAATTAATCAGAAACCAGAAAAACAATACAGTTAATATGACCAGAAATTGGTTCTTTGAGAAGATCAATAAAATTGGCAAACCACTGACTAAATTGAGAAAGAATACCCTGCCAGAGATACAAACAGTAAAAATGAGAAATGAGTGACACCACAACTAAATCAACTTAGATAAAAGGAATCACAGCAGAATATTATTAAATGATGTACCAACACTCTATCTCACATACTTTGGACATGTTTCCACGTCTTGGGGAAGGACATCGTGCTTGGGAGGGTGGAGGGACAGTGCAGGAGAGGAAAACTTTGAATTGACACAGTAACTGGGGTTATGAGAATAAGTGTGTTAGAGACCATGAGACTGGCTCAGGATAGGACAGGGTTCAGAGCTGTTATCCATACAGTCACTATGAGTTGCAGTTAACTCAAAGTCCCGTAACAACAACAACAACAACAACAAATAGTTTGAAAAGTGGAAGAAATGAACCAATTTCTAGAAACATACTCTCTTCCTAAACTAACAGACTGAAGTATAAAATTTGAGCAGACCCATAAGAAAAAATTTGAAGATGTCATAAAAATATACAAACAGCATAGGGGATCACAGTTACAGAAGCTTGCTAAACTTATCCAGACAACTGGAGAGGTTGGTTTACAAGGCTAAATGGCTTGAAACTATAGTTTTAGGGGACAGCATAGTCAATTGGCATAACATATATATTATGTTCTATAAGCAAAACACAAATAAAATGTTCTATGTTCTAGTTTGATGAGTAGTGACTGAAACAACATTCTAGTTTGATGGATAGTGACTAAGGTCTTACAGGCTTGCAGGAAGCCATCTAAGATGTATCTATTGGTTTCCACTCATATGGAGAAAAAGAAGATAATGAAAATAAAAGGCTCAAAGTATAAACTAAACCATGGGACTAATATCCCACAGGACCCAAAACCTCTTGGAACCTCTTGGAAGCCCAGAATAAATAGATGATGGCTATTACTGACCATTTAGACCAAGGGCAAGATAAAGGGTCCTAGATAGAATGGAAGAAAAATGAGAAAAAAAAATGAAAGCTCTTAGAAAAAACTGAGGTAATGAACTGATAGAAATTGATAGAAATCCCTGAGACTGTTGCCCCAAAGTAAACTTTGAATTTGGAATTGAAGCAATTTCTACAGATGACCTCTCAACTTGTTGTTAGGAGAGGCTGCTTTTTTGGAGAGAGATATCATGCTTGAAAAGGTGAAGGGATGGCAAAGGAGAGGAAGACTCTCAACCAGGTGAACTGACACAATGACTGTAGCAATCATCTTGAGTGTGTCACAGACGGTGAGGATGACATAGGGTAGGACAGTGTTCAAGATCTGTCATTCATGGGGTCGCTATGAGCCATTCTTGATGCACCTAACAACAACAGCAGCAGCATCCACCTTTCAGCTCAATAATAGATTGGTTTATAAAATGGAACAGTATGACTGATAAGCAATATACTTTCTTAAACAGTGAACTATATGAGACTAAATGACCAACATTTACCCAGAAATAAATGAGAGAAGGCAAAGAAGGTAAAACGGAATCTAAATCCATATAAAACAGAGCAAGCAGAATGGAAATGAGAATGCTGACACATTGTAAAAACCAAAACACAGAGTAGTTGGTGCAAAATTTGTTAAAGGAGAACTTAACTTGCTGTGCAAACTCTCACCTAAAACACAGAGAAGTATTTATTATTAAAGAAAGTACATCAATTCAATAGTTTCTTTATGGACAATTGGTGACATTGATTATATCCTTCAAGTTAATTTCCCTTTTATTGAACTTACTATGCTAAGTGCTTAGTAAATATTTATTAGCCTTATGATCTAAAAATCTTGATCAATAGACTATGTCCTGATTTTAATTTAATTTTACTTTTAAGGATCCTGGTATTAGTGCCCATGCTTGGGGAGCATGTTGGAGCATAGAACTTTAGGTGATGCTTTTCAAACAGTCCTGCCTTTTCCTTTATATGAAGTATAAGTACTGTGTAAAGGCACTTTGAAAATGAAAAGAAACCTTTTATTATGACTTATAAATTAGAAGCATTACCTGTTTTAGCTAACTTTTAAATAAATTTTTATTTTATATTGATTTGCTTAAAAAGTTCATATGCATTGTGTTTCACACTATTCTTCTTTCATGTCTTGTTTTATTTCTAACATTTTTTTTACTTAAAAAATGTAAATAAAATTTTTATTTTATACTGGTTTACTTACAAAAATCATATACATTGTTTTTCACACTGGATCCTCCCCATTTCCTTTACCCACCCCTCTATCCACCTGTCAAATTGTGCGACTCTATGATTAACCACCCCAACCCCACATCCACCCATTCTCACCCCTCTGCTTCCACTCTCCCCCCTTAGATCCTTATACATGTTCTACAATAATGGTCTTATAAAGTATTTGCCCTTATGGGACTGAGTTAGTTCATACAGCATAAATAATGCTTTCCAGTCCCTTTCAAGTTAGGTGGCAATTTACAAAATCATTGCTCCTGCATGCTGTGTCATATTCCAGCATGTGAACATACCATAATTTCTCAATCCATTTGATTGTGGTTGGACATTTGGGCTGTTCCCATGTTTTTGCTATGGTGCATAACGCTGCTGTGAACATTGGTGTACAAGTCTCCGTTTGTGCCTCAGATCTCATTTTCTCGAGTTGTATTCCAAGCAGTGGAATAGCTGGGTCATACGAAATTTCTGTGTTCAGCTTTTTGAGGAAATGCCAAACCCATGCATTATTTTATAAAATTCATCATCTTTGGATTATGCCCATCATTATCCTGGCATTTCAGGAAACAGGTTGCACAGTTTGGTGGGTGGAGGAAGGGGTTAAAGGAAATGAGAAGGATCTTCTGGGGACAGACAGGGTAATGATGAACCAACTTTTAAAAAAGGCAAGTTGAAGAGTATTTCAAGCTGTGCTTTTCCATTGTGTGGTCTGGGTGTTAGGTGTTTTTGTGTTGTATCTTTCACTAGCATTGTGTGTTGGAGATTTGTTCAAATTGTACATATAGGTGGTTTGTTTCTTTTTGTTGCTGCATGGTCTTCCACTGTAGAGAATTTTACATTTGTCCATTAGCCTATTGAATAGCAGCTGGGCTTTTCCCAGGGTTTAGCTGTTAAGCTGCTATGGAAATGTGTGTAAAAGTCTTTGTATAGACACATATTTTAATTTCTCTTGAGTAAACACCTGCGAGTGGAGTTTCTGAATCCTAGGGTAGGTATATACTTAATTTTATAAGAAATTGCCCATATTTTCCAAATTGCCCATATTTTCTGCTTTGTTTTCACATCACACTGATGATGTATGATAGTTCTGGCTGCTCCATATCCTTGCCAATGTTTAGCTTTGCCAGTTTTATTAATTTTAGTCATTGTGGTGATGTATAGTAGTATCTTCTTGTGGTTTTAATTTTCGGGATTCCAACTTGTCCTTTCCTGGGTTCATAAAGGCTTGATTTTGAAAGAATTATCTCTATTCTTAGAGAACATGTGGGAATAGCTAGTGAAAATCTTATGGGGCTGTAAAATTCCCTGCGGGTTTTTTCCCTCCTCTTTAAGTTTTGTATGGCACCAAAATGCTTTTGAGTTCTCTGCAGCTGTTCAGATACTTCAGTTACTCCTTAATGACATGGTTTCAGGAAGGGCCCAAGCAGCTGACAAGACAGTGTCTGACCTCCCAGAGGATGTCAAAGGTGGGCTGTGGTTTATGCACCTCTATGTGTGTGTATGTATTTCTTGATATTCAGGGAGTTTGGTGAGTCAGCAGCTGGAGCTTCACATCCAACTCCATGTCACAACATTATCAGACTTGGGGAAACTGGATGGAGTTCAGAGAAGACCAGCTAGTACGATTAAAGGGCTTGAAGGGATTAAGGGATTGATTTATGAGGAAAGATGAAAAGAACTTAATGTGTGCTACTTGACTAAGTGGGTATATGATAATAGCTGCAAATATCTGAAGGGTATAAATACTGCAGAGGGAGAGGAATTAGCACAGGGGGAGGGAACTGATCCAGGAATAATGGATGACATTGAGGGGGGCAATGGGACAAGTTGGCAGAGTTAGCAGTGATGTGCCTTTTCTCTGAATTTTCTCCTGCCTGAGGGGGACAGTGTGCTGGTTTTGGAAAGATAAACCTAAGGGGCATTGCAGGTTTTCCTTCTAAAACGGCCTCACTCACCTCACTGTCATTGCTGTGGAGTGAGAGAACCGTGCACAGCTGAATCTCCACTGGGATTCCAACATTATAAATGGCATGAGAGGAGACTGCTCATCTTTCTCAGAGTCTCTGATGGGTTCACACTGTCAGAGAAGTGTGATCTCGGAGTCAACAGTAGAACTCATTTTAATGGATTTTAATGAGTTTACAGAGACTCTGGGTTTCCATTGATTCATTGTTGCACTTTTCTTCCCCCCCAATTCGCTTTTCTTTTTGAAAAGTAAAAGAAAAAAATTCTTTCATTGTTATTCAATCCCTCCCCCAAGTCCACTCCACTATGCTACCTTTGTTCTGAACTCCTGTCATAACAATAATATCTAATTATCTAAACATATATCCCTTTTAAACAGTTCTCTCCCGCATCTCTTTCAATGCAGTATACATTATTTATCACATTTTTCTCAGTCTACCCCCAACCCCTATGTCATTCCTCCTTTCTAACAGTGACATTATGCCGTATTTGTCTTTTTGTGTATGGCACTTTCTCAAAAAGTTGCAAATAGAAGTACCATTTGACTCAGCAATTCCACTACTGGGAATAAACCCCAAAGAGACCATAACTGCCACCCAAAGAGATACATGCACGCTTATGTTTATTTCAGTTTTGTTCACAATAGCAAGGAGTTGGAAACAGCCCAAGTGCCCATCAACAAATGAATGGATAGAGAAGCTGCAGTATATTCATGCAGTGGAATACTATGCGGCATTGAAAAATAAGGAACTCATGAAATATTACACAAATTGGGTGACCCTGGAGGACATTATGCTGAGTGAAATATCTCAGTCACAAAAAAAAAACCAAAAAAAAAAAAAAAAACAAACCCAACATAGTTTCTTGTCTAAAGCCTTCAGGCAGAGGCAAAGTGTTTTAGTGTCTATTGTGTTTTGTGTGAAGCCGGACAGTGTGGGGAAGTGAGGTGAGCTGAGAAGAAACAGAACATGCCGTAGGAGATGAGATGATGACTGTGTCCTGGGCTATGATGTTTCTGCATATATGATATATATGATACACCCACAACCCCACCCCAGTGTATATATATTCCCGTAAGTCTCTCCCACTTCTGGTAGTTCGTTTTTGTTTTGTTTTTTTTTAAAGTCAAAGCAGTATTGTCAATTTGGATTTTTTAAAACGTATTTTTTTAAACTTGATATTGGCAGTTGGGGAGCTCTGGTGGCCTAGTGGCAAGAAGCTGCACTGCAATCCCAGAGGTATGTGGTTTAAATCCACCAGATGCTCTGCTGGGGAATGAGGGGCAATCTCCTCCTATACCAGTCAGATTCGATTTGACAGTACACACACACACACACACACATATTTAATATTGGCAATTTTGAATCTCAGATTACTTCTTGTTGTTATGTCCCATCAACTTGGAATTAACTCATAGATGACTCTAGCGGATTTTCAGAGGCTGTAAATTGTAAGGAAGGAGCTTTCCTGTCTTTCTTCCTTGGAACATCTGGTGGATTTAACCCCTTTGTGTTGGCAGCCCAATTCTTTACCCTTTAGGCTACCAGAGCTTCCTCAACTTGCTTGAAATGGGAAATTTCTGCCCCAAATACCAACCAACTTAGATCCTGTTTCTCATTTCTGAAATGCAGCCCAGTTCATGATGTCAGCCTCTCATTGCTGGGTCTTTCCTAAAGTGTAGATCGCAGTCTAGGAAACTGTATAGAGATTGATGAAGGAATGAGAAGTGAAGTTGAACTTCCGAGGTTTAGAAGCTGGCTTCATACTTATTAGCAGGGTGAGCAGATAGATACATTTGCTTATTCTTTGGGCCTCAATTTTTCTATCTGAAAAATAGAATTAATTGTAGCACCTTGTTTCAAGAATTATCCTAAAGAATATATGAAATAATGTGAGGAGGACCTGAAGCACTTGCTGCAGAGGGTCAAGGACTGCAGCCTCCAATATGGATTGAGGCTCAATGTCAAGAAGAGAAAGATTCTCACCACTGGGCCAATTGGCAGCATCAGGATGGATGGTGAAGAGATTGAGATTGTTCACAGCTTCAGTTTGCTTGGCTCCACAGTCAACACTCTCGGCACCAGCAGCCAGGAAATTAGAAGATGTATTGCCATGGGAAAGTTTGCTGTTAGGGACCTCTCCAAAGTGCTGAAGAGCAATGGTGTCTCTTTGGAGACTAAGGTGCATATGATACAGGGCATGGTCTTTACTATCACTTGTTATGCATCAGAGAGTTGTACAATGACTAAGGAGGATAGAAGAATTGATGCCTTTGAGCTGTGGTGCTGGAGAAGAGTATTGAGGGTACCATGGACTGCTAAGAAAACAAACAGATTCATCCTGGAAAGGGTCAAACCGGGTTGCTCCTTGGAGGCAAGGATTCTAAGGCTTTGTCTAACATACTTTGGACATGTTGCAAGGAGGGACAGGTCCTTGGAGAGGGACATCATGCTTGGTAGGGTGGAGGGACAGCGCAGAAGGCCCCCTTTGAGGTGGATTGATTCAGTGACTGGGGTAAGCGATGTAGGAGTGTCAGAGACAGTGTGATTGGCACAGGGCAGAGCAGAGTTTAGGGATGATGTACATAGGGTCGCTATGAGTCACAAGTGACTCAATGGCACATAACAACAACAACAACAATGTGATAATGTGTATATTTAGTAGAATGTCTGGCAAAGAGTAAATACTACATGACTGCTACTATGCTAATTAAAGGTACCAACATGCTTCTTATGATCCTGGTCGCATGACTTGGGCCTGGAGCTTCTCGCACAGTATATTTGGCGTGGAGACAGAACAGGGCTAATACCATGCTGCTTTGGATGGTGGTGATGAGAAGGGTTGTTTTCACCCCAGGAAAAGGAAGTGATAGGGAATCTCACTTTCTTCTCTTGATTAAGTTTCGGCCTTTAATCTGAGCCAAGGTTTAGAAGCTAGAGTTCCAGGCTTGGCAGAAAGAAACTTGGTTCCTCTCCCATCTGCAGCCTCCATCCTGGTTCAATGAAAGGATAATTGGATATAGAGTCCAGAAAACCTGGGTTAACTTTGGTTTTCCGATTTCCAATTTCCTCCATGAGTTTAAAACTCAAACAACAACTCCAAGTCTTACTAGTTGCTGTTGTGTTGACCCTGTTTCAGGGTGGCCCGTGTGTGTCAGAATAGAAATGTGCTCCATAGAGTTTTCAGTGACTCTTTTCTTTTTTGGGGGGAGGTAGATGGTCAGGCCTTCCCTCTGAGGTGCCCCTGGTGGACTTGAACCTTCAGCATTTCAGTCAGTAGCATAGCACATTAACTGTTTACATCACCTCACACTCATGCTCAGTGCTGTCCACTCAGAACTGACTCATAGCTGATCCTCTAGTGGCTTTTCAGAGGCTGTCAATTGCACAGAAGGAGATTGTCCATCTTTCTCTCCTGAGGAACAGATGGTAGATTGTTGGATACTATGTACCATCAAGTCAAAATGGACTCATCGATGACTCTTCAGTGGATTTTCAGGGGCAGTAATTAGCATGGGATGAGATTGCCCATCATTCTCCTTTGGAGCAGCTGGTGAATTTGAACGGCCTGCCTTTGGGTTTGCAGAGTGCATCCTTCCACTGAGTCACCAGAGCTCCCTGGTGGGTCACCTGGGAACTCCTTAAAACTTAATGTGTGGGAGATACTAGTATTTTTCAAATGTTCCCCCCTACCAAGCACAGGTATAGAAAGGGTGTCTTTATGTAGAACTCTAATATATAAAATAGTTCCAAACTGGGCTGCTTCTGAAATGGGAAAGGATGTGGATACTTGCTAGTCTGATCCCTCCTTTGCCCCTCCTGGGGGGTGCCTGTGGGACACCTCCAGGGATTCCCACAACTCATGGGATCAAGCCCTTCAAGACCATCATTCATATTGTCCTGATGACAGCTAAACTAAATATGCTAAGTGCTTTTCAACTGTTAGCTAATTACATCTTCAGAAAAATACAATGATGTGTTCAGGTATCATTATCTCCGTTTTATGGACAAAGAAACCAGGGTTGGGAAGTCAAGCAGGGTCACACTGCTAAGTGTCATCATCTCTAAGGGTCTTTCTGCTCTGAAATAGCCAGATTTTTTTAAATCCAACAAGTTTATAAGGGAAATAAGAAGATACTTTGTAATTCTATTGCCTTGTGAATGGATCCTTTTGTTCAGAGTCCTTTCCCCAACCCCTCTGAATAAGATCACACTGTCTGCCACCGGTCTCCTGGGCATATTCTCAGATCTTCTCTTTGTATATTGTTTTTGCTTCAAGACAGACTTTCCCACTGCAGGTTTAAGCCATTCATGACATCTTTTCAGGGACACAGGCCAAGTGCACTTTCTGGGGTTCTCTCTTAGAAATTAGGGTGCTGGAATGCTGACACTTTTAAAGTACAATTTACTTCCCTACTTAATATCCCAGTAGGAGTCAGCTAGAGTCTATTCTAAACTTCATAAACATCCTAAATTGTGCAATTCATTCTTTGAAATGAGCATCTTTAATTGGCAGTTTCTGACAAGAGAGTGGATCAATTGATTGAAATTCATATTTATTCCTTTGCAATATGTGCTCACTCACATTTGCCTGATGTTGCTCTCTCCCTCTCTGCCTCATTCTGTTTCTTATTGGCAGATCTCTAAGTGACCTAATAAGGCTGTAAAAGGTGTGGATTTGGTATGTGTCTTGTTCTGCAAGACAATACAAGGAACATGAGAGGGTGCTGGAAAGGGCCTGCTTCCAGATGTGGGAGTGGGGCAGCTTTGGTATATCTTCTGGTGGCTTTTCCGTATTCAAGACTTTGCATGACAAAATTTTTATTCCAGGGTTTACTCAATAACCCAACGTGGAACATGCAAACCAGATATTAACATTACCCAGAACCCAGCATAATCAAGAGTGTGAATCTGCTATAAAAATAAACATAACCCAAAATAGGCCTCAAACCAGATGCTAATGAAGTTTGAGTTAATTCCATTAGTTGGGGAAGTACAGTTGTATTAAAAACAGCCCCCAAATCATAGTGGTTTAAGATGACACAAGTTTATGCCCACTGAGTTTGGTCTAAAGCAGAGGGTGTTGGGAATGGGGAGGGAGCAATGGCTAAAGCTTTTATTTTGAGACCCAGATGGTTTTTCTCAGTGACTCCACTCTCTTGGCTTCTGCCAGTTCTTACAGTGGAAGGAAAAGAGAATATGGAGAAGGCTTCAGCTCAGAATCACTCAGCCTAAGAGTCATAAGCCATACTTCTCCTCACGTCTTCTTGGTGAGAACTACCACCAGGGTCCTAGCTTCCCACAGAGAGGCTGGGAAATGAAGGCCAATTGAGTGCCCAGAAGAAAAGGAAGACCTGACGGTGATGAGCCTTCATGGCTTTTGCCCATGGACTACTATTGATGCTCCATTCCATTGTTGCCATGGTGAACATGCTGGAGAGAGGCTGGCCATGGATTCATCTAGTTCAGAGAATAAGCTATTGCTTCTTTTCCTCTTACCCCCAACCCCCACTTTTAAAAGTAATATTATCCTGTGACTTGAATTTATGGAGCAATTGCTTTGATCCTCTGTTGACTCCTGCAGAACCAGGGTAGCAACCCGAGTTAAGCCACAGTGTTCATTGGAAAGAAATGAAGATGCTATGGAGCATGTTTGCACTTTGAAATGCATGTAGTCACTCAGCAACAGCTGGGAAGATGGGCCATTTTATTCCACTGGATTTTGGAAATGACTGATAGCAAGCTCAAGTTCTAGTTGAACTTTTCTTAACAGCCTGTTTGGCCCTTGAACTCAGGCAGGTGCAATCATGGTCCTATTTTCACTTTTGCCTTTTCTCCCGAGGGTTCAGAGTACTGCTCTGCCTTTCCCAGGTGCCCTTCCCTTGTCTTGTCCTGGCTGGTTCTCGTTCTTCCCTTTCCAGCCCTTCAGTCCCATTCAGAGACAGTCTGCTCCTTTCTTGGGAGGCCCCATGCCTTGCACATGTCCCATGCCACCCCTGTATCCTTGTAGCTGCACTCATCTGCTTCACTTGCTGCCCTTTTTGAATTTAACCTGAGAAGCACAAACAATGAAGTGTCTGTGGCAGGGCGAGATGGCATACAAGCACATAAAGGGCTTTTTATGGTTGCTGAGTAAAAGTACAAAAGCCCGGGGAGGGACTGTTTTCTCTAGGGAATACACATTCTGGAGGTGAGGCTGCCCACTCGTAGTTAATAGCCCATTTTCTTTATTACAGGTACAACATTTGTGCTTGCCTTCTTTAAAAAACAAGTTTTCATTTGAATTTGAAGCCAGCTGGCTTTTAGAAAGTTTCACTGGCTTCTTCTAGAACATTTCATGTGTGCAATTTGGAAGTTGCCACTTGTCATGCTGGAGACTGGAAATGCTGTGTGTGTGTGTGCAGTGGGGGGAGGGTGTAATGGAGAATCTGTAAAGGGATGAATGTAGTGTTTTGGGGATGCAGATGATTATAATAAGCCTGTGAACTCAGACACTTGGGGAATTTAGCCACCGCCCCTATAATCCAGCTATGCTGCTTTGTAATTGGTCAGGAATATGGTATGCCCTATTTCCCATTCAGTTAATGAAATATTAGTGTTATAAACCGTGACTATTGGTTTATAGAAGCCGTAATCCCTTTTCCACCCTCTGTTACCTTGGTTTAGAATCAGTTTGTTAGAGCATTAACCACCTTCTGGTTTGCATCAAGGTGGCTGTCTAATGGGTCATTAAGTACCAGTGATGCTCAATTCCTCTGGGAATTTTTTTTTAAAAAATCACAATAGTTATACTGGAAATAAAGTGCATGAGGAACCACGCTTATACAATAGGTTGTCTTTATGAGAGAGGAAGCCAAGGGAGGGAGAGTGAGCAGATAGTAAATGTTTTGTTTCGAGAGCCTTGCTTCATTTGGGAAGGTCAGCAGCCAGCAAACATAAGGTAACTAGTTAGCCATGTGGGACCATATTTTAAGGATGGTGAAAGGGAGACTAGCTTACAAAATTTTCCTCATATTGAGGTGGTTCGGAAAAAAGAAGAGAGAAAAAAACTGCTTGGACATACTTGTAAGGAATGTGAAATTTATTATGCAGATATCCCAGCAGAAGAAAGAGAAAAGAAGTTGGCTTCCTGTTCAAGACACCGGTTCCGCTACATTCCACCCAACACACCAGAGAATTTCTGGGAAGTT
>NW_006399808.1:6943295-6944715 GCF_000299155.1 Elephantulus edwardii | reverse complement strand
AATTAGTACTAAACACTGATTTTTTTTATCTTCTGTAAGCTGATTTATAAATCAATTTTCTATTGAAAATGTTTTGAAATTACATTACCCACCATACAGACAACTATTTAAGCTGTGGACAAGTTGATGTATTCTCTTGCTTTTGCGCCTTTTAAACAGTAAGGTGCTTTATTTTGCACTCTAACTTAAGAAGTGTTTACTTACTTTATTTGGTAATAACAATTACAATTTTGAAAATAAAAAAAAAAGGTAACTAGTTAGCCAGATAACAGATTGATTAGGGTATTAATGAAGTGGGAGCCATGGAAGAGACCAGAGCCATCTAGAAATTCATCTTTGTGTTATTCCCAATCATTTATTAATCAAGTATTTGTGGAGTGACTGAATATGCAAGGTATCATAGTTGGTGCTAGAGATTCAGAATTGAGCAACCCCAGGGATGCCTCTACCTCCACTGAGTTTATAGGTTAGGGTGGAAACAGACATGAATCAAATGCAGAATTCACTTCATATTTGACTAGGCTAATAGGAAACACTTGTTGTTGTTAGGTGCTGTCAAGTTGAGTACAACTCATAGTGGACCTATAAACAAAAGAGCTGAACCCAGGCCTGTCCTGCGCCACTTCCTCACACTTCCTCACACACGAGAGCCCATTTTAGCAGTCACTGGGTCTGTCCACCTGGTTGAGGGTCTTCCTCTCCTTCGCTGACCTTCCATCCTTCCTAACATCATGTCTTCTGAGGAATAGCACCTCCTAGCATTATGTCCAGAGTATGTGAGGTGAAGCCTCACATTGCCTCCAAAGAGCACCCCAGTTGCACCCTCTCCAAGACATATCTGTTTGTTCTCTTGGCGATCCATGGGATCTTTGGTGCTCTTCTCCAATTGACGCTGAAAGGCATCAATTCTTTTTCTGTTGTCCTTATTCACTGTCCAGATCTTGGTTGCATAGCTAGTAGTCGGAAAGGCTATGGCCTGAATCAGACACACCTAAGCCCTCAAACTGACATCACTACTCCTCAATTAGAAAGGTCCCTAACTGCAGATTTTCCCATTGCAGTGCGCCTCCTTGTTTCTTGACTGCTGGTTCCAAGGTTGTTAATTGTGGATCCAAGCAAGATGAAGCTGTTGACAGTTTCAGTCTCCTCTCCATCCATCGTAACGTTGCCTATTGATCCAGTGATAACCATACACAAAAATCAACTCAAGGTGGATCAGAGACCTAGGAGTAAAACCAACCCTTAAAGAGCACAAGAGACAAAATGGGACCAAACTTAGAAGCCTAAGCATAAATAGACTTGCAAAGCTTTGTCACGTGGCCACAGGTGTTGTTGTTGTTATGTGCCGTCGAGTCGTTTCCGACTCATAGTGACCCTATGCACAACAGCCCTAAACCCTGCTCTATCCTGCGCCAACCGC
>NW_006399808.1:6935456-6941948 GCF_000299155.1 Elephantulus edwardii | reverse complement strand
GTGAGTGACAGGATTATATCCATACGCTTACAAGGAAGCCCAGTAAATACCACTATCCTTCAGATATATGCACCAACAACCAGAGCCAAATAATCAGCAATCTCTACCACAGGGATACAGTTCACTAAAATAGGCAGTGCCAGAAGAGGAGCAGATTGTAGAAGGTCATGGTCAGCTTGAGATAGTTGGGGTTTTTTTTTCCTGTGCTCTCTTAGCAACTTTATTTCCCTCCATGAAGAATCATACTAACTATTCTCCCTTCTCTCTCATTTTCTTATCTAGAATACTCTTCTTTCTCCCCACTCATCCATGGAGGACCAGCTGAATTCTAACCCTTTCTATTAAACCACCTCTGATCCCCCGCATTCTCCTTCAGGTGAACTTTTACACTCATTGTACCTGTACCACTCTGTGTAATGATCACACGTTTCACACCGAATCCTTGTCTCTTCTGTTTAACATTCATGCTGAATTACTGCACCATTCAATTCACTGCAACATATTTCTGTTCAGTTCAGTGTGTGTTATTCTCTCTCTCCTCCCATTTTACCTAAAACACAAATGGAACCTTTAAGCGTGATTGTTTTTCATAGTGAGAAGAAAGTGGTGAAGCTATTATTTGGGCAATTCATGGGGACCTTTTGAGGTTATTTCCAGGATAGGAGGCAATGATGCATAAAAAGAATGTCTTCATTGGGTGCCACTGACTTGGCTCTGACTCAGAGCAACACCATGTACGAAATACTGCAACCCTGCCTGCCCTTGGGCCATGCTCACGATCTCTGCTGGGCTAAGCTTGGTGTTGCAGCCACTACGTTAGTTAATCTCGTGGAGGATGTGACGTCTACTTTTCAAGCATACAAAATGTCTTTTTCCAGGGAGTGATTCTTCCTAACAACATGCTCCAAGTACACGAGATACCATCCTTGCTTCTAAGGGGCACCAGCACTTCTTCCAAGAGAGATTTGTTTGTTCTGTTGTCAGTCCATGGGATAGTCAGTATTGCTCACTGCCACCACAATTCAAAAACATCAATTATTCCTCCACTCATTGTACTTATTCATTGTCCAACTTTTATATAAGTATGAAACAAAGGCAAATACTATGGTTAGGATCAGACACACCTTAGTCTTTAAAGTGACATTCTTGTTCTTTAACACTGAAGTGTTAAAAAAAAAGTCCTTGAAGCTTGTTTGCCCAAAATAATACTTCCTTTTATTTCTTGATGATGCTTCTGTGCAGGATAGGCTAGAATAAACTTCATTAGTTATGTCTCAGTAGCATCTTCGTAGGCCCACTGATCCATTGTTCTGCCTTATTGTTTTGTTGAGGATTAGGCTGAGGGACCTTTAACAGACCTGCATAATAGTCTGAACATCTGCACTACGAAAGAGAGCTACTAGGAAGGGGAAGGGGCCTAAATTTGTTCAACTGCCTGCAGTTTGTGATGGCAGTCATGGCTGAGTGATGTTGGAAATCCAGTGGCTTCTCTCCTGTGCAGATTTGAATCTTGAAAGCTGTGGTAGTAGATGCTTTGGTTTTCGCGCTGGTGGCGTAGTAGTTAGGAGCTGTGTTGCCAACCCAAAGGTACACAGTTTGAATCCACCAGGTGCTCCATGAGAGAAAGTTGGGCAATCTCCTCCCATAATATTTACTGTCTCTGAAAACCCACTGACGGGTCTGTTATGAGTTGACTCTAACTCAGTGGTACTTAGCAACAACATACTGTTTCATCGTCTGATTTCTTTTTACATTTCTGGGTAGGAAGAAGAAGAGGCTGAATTAACAACAAAGCTGAGAAACAAGAAAGCGAAGATTTTTCAGCTGAACAGTTTTCTTCAGCTTTTCTTAGGTTATTGTTTAACTCCAATTATCACCCAGTCCTTAACTTTTTTCATTCATGGCTGGTGTCTGTTACTTCGTTTGCTCCATAACAGATAAATGAGGCATAGATCCTGTCTGCAGGAGCTCCTGAGCTGGTGGAAATGGTGAACAATGAAATTTTCCTCCTACCAAGTAAGTTGCCACTCATCTGCCCCGGCTGAGTTGGCTTCGTGGAGACATGAACCATGCTTTACATGTCTCCTTTGTCCCTGACAATCCTGGCACAATCCTGATCGCCTTGGCTGGTGACCAGTGACCTTGATGACTGATTTCCTTAACTGGTTGCTACATCTGTCTCTGTGGAGCCCTTGGGGCCTTGATGTCTTGGAGATTGTCAGACGGTGTCCTGAGGGAGATGCAGCGGGAGGCTTCCCTCACAGGGGTAGAGAATGTATCAAGGCCAGAGGGGATGGCAGAGCCTGGAGTAAGGAGCATGGATGCTGCCTGGCTCCTGTCCAGGTAGTTGACTTTTGGCTCAAGTATAAAGAGTTGTGATGTCCTTTGGTGCGCACACGCTGGAGGGTGTGGGTGGATCTTGCTTTCCCAAACCCTGGTGCTCACTCAGGTGGAAGGTTCAGTGTTTGCTCAGCTGTGTGCAAGCCTCATGCTCTGGCATCACTGTTTTCTTTTCCCCAGTGACATCTGATGCACACAACCTGGGTTGAGTGTGACCCCATTGCTTAGAGTATATTGTCTCCCATTTCTCCTCCCCTCAGCCACAGGCAACAGGGTGGCACCATTTGAAGACAAATGGCTGGTTGTGAGGGTCACAGAATGACAGCACAGCCTGTCAGGGAAGGAGAGACCTTGGTGGCCACGGCGACCCCAGTGAGACCAAGAGCTCATGTAGCCCCTTCCTGTCCATGGTCACTATGTCCTGTCATTTCCCATAGCCTTTTCTGAAGGATGAGTTAACTGAGTTCTTGAGGCATCATGAAGCCCACCTAGGAGGAAACTGAGAAGGGGCCTCTGAAGTGGGCGTCACAATGAGGGTGTTCCCCTCCCCCCTTTCTTTCATCTGAGTAGTCAGGCTGTAGTCACTCAGTGAGGATCGAGGAGTGGGATCCCACTTGGGTAAACTGTTAAAGAGTGAAAAGGTTGAAAACCATGGTGTACATTTCTTACTTGCATTGTTTCAGAGCCAGTTCTTACCCTGTCAGTTCTCTGTGCACCCTACCCCACCCTACTTAATGACTTATTTGTACTGGAAAGCAAACGATTAATCACAAACAGAATGGCTCTGTAACTTCCAAACAAATACAGAACAGTTCTAGGGACTGTGAAAAAGCCAAACCCTTGGCAGCAGTTTGAAAACTTGTTCCTTTTATATATATTTTAGAACTGCCACCATTTTTCCTTAGGCAGAGAAGGTTGCCTTTAATTAGCAGTGAATTTCCTATCCCCCTTTTCTTCTTGAGGCATCTGTAAAGCCCAGGCCTAGTAAAAGGCAGGTACACAGCTCTCAATTGAGTCCTATTGATGTGCTAGTATAGTTTTAATTGTGTTGAGATTTCTTTGCCAAAGTGACACATGCAGAAGCATTTTAAAAACGTATAGGGTTTGTAACTCTTGTGCTGTCTGGAGCTCTTGAATTATGAATGCCTCTTCCGCTGCCTATTCGGTTCTTCTGAATCTGTAAAATTACTTTAATAACCTGTGTGGGGGTAATGTTAATATGTTTGCTCAGTCGTGTGAATTTATTAGTATTCCTACTCCACTTCAGGGAGCTGGCTGGGTCCTTTAGATGCAAGCCTTGGTTGCAAGAAGAGGCAAATGATGGTGGTAGTTTTCTTTCCCCCTCCTTCTCCCTTCCACCATTAGCAATCATTCTGTTGCACAGAGTACGAGATAAATCAACCGCAGGAGAGTCAGATTTGCCATAACATGACATTACCTATCAGCTCGTCAGGTCTGAGTTGACTCGCAGCCTTTTGGGCTGTATATTTCTTCAAAGTCGAGCGCCAGTTTCTTAGTCAGCTCTAACTAATTTCAGAGTGGAAGGGAAACTTGACTGGAGTGCTGGTTGGGATCTGCTTTTTAATCCTGGTCTGTTTAATGTTTGCTCCTGACAGTCTAGGCCAGACATCATTTTAATGGTATGTGTGGTGATAAAGCCAATAAACTGTCAAGATGATTGATAATCTAAGCATTCTAGCAATATGACTTTCCTGTTCTCCTCTGTGCTTTAGATGATGGTTTCCAAATTGAATTCCTACACTGTGTGCCGTATGTGTGTGCCTGGTGGAGGCTCCCCTAGCAGCATTTGAAGGAGGTAGCTGTGTTTAACGTAAGAGTTTTAGCCCTCAATTACCCACACAAATATATTTGCATACATGTTGGTACCTTTTAATTTGGGAACCAATGAGAATTTATGGTTCTGCCTTGGTAAACAGTCCTGAAGCAATTTATGGGCACTGGTGGAACTTTTATTATGTCTTTATGATGTTTTTTCACCTGGTATGCATCTTAGATTCCATGTGGTTGACTCTGTTATCTGTGCTTGAAAGACATTACAGATAACAAAGTGCACTGTATTAAAGGCAGGCTTCTGCTTTCCTTTCCTTTTCTCTTTGTTTCTTTTTCTTTTTAATTTAGCAGACATTTTTTAGCATCTGGTCCTCATCCCATTAATCAGACTCGACCAGGTGTTTTAGGGTGGTGACAGTGCTTAGCCCCTTTATGTTGGCCCTCATGGGCCACCGTTGCTGGCTCACATTTTTGCTCCTTGGCATAATGTTGCCTGGAATCAGAAACCCAAATGGTTTGAGAGTCATTGTGTGTGTGTATGTGTTTTAAACACATTTAAGCATTTTTTGCTAGGAGGAAGAAGAAAAAATGAATATTTAAGTCAAAGCTTCTGTTAGGAGTCTAAATTATCTTGGATTTCTACTGACACACAGGTGTGTGTTTTCGCAAAGCTTTATAGCATGTACATTTAGTGCTCCACTTGTTTAATACTCCACTTTCAAGGTTGTGTCTATAAAGAACACTAGACTATACAACTGTGGCTATCTGAGGTTCGCGCAAGTGCTAGTGGGTGTTTCTGAGATCTTTTGACACTGTGATTTGCTGTGAATTTTTTCTTTTGTCTCATTTTACAAATAGGATTGAGGACCAAGAAGCCCTGTGTCTTGATTGGTGGCATGTCTGGAACTAGCATCTATATGTAACTATTTGAAGTCATCTGGCCTTTGTAACTGGGTGGCACAAGTGGTTAAGCATTCAACTGCTGACTGTATGGTTGGTGGTTTGAACTCTCTGAAGAAGGCCTAGCAGTCTTCCTCCAAGACATCTCAGCCTTGAAAATTCTGCTAAGTGAAGTTCTACTATGAAACATAAGCTTACCATGAGTTGTAACCAACTCAATGGCATTAAGATTTTATCTTTTTTCTACTTCATTATTTGAAAGTATCAAAAGAAGATGGGAAGAATGGACAAAATCTTTGTGCTGTAAAAAATTGATCAACATTTGTCATTACAGAAGTAGCAAACTGCATTGAAGGAAAAGATCCAAGCAGTACTAAAGTCTTTGGTAAAAAAAAGGCTTCAAGGGCTTGACAAAATATCAATTGTGATTGCAAATGGGAAATAGTCATCTATATCACAAAATCTGGATGACAAATACTTGGCTAACAATTTGGAATAGACCCATATTCAATCCATTCCAAAGAAAGATGATCCAACAAAATGTGGAAATTATAAAACAATATTGTTAGTATTATACACAAGTAAATTTTGGTGATGGTAATTAAAAAATTATTCCATCAGTACATTGACAGGAGATTGCCAGGAAGGATTCAGAAGAGGATATGGAATTAGAGGTATCATTGCTTATATCACATGGATCTTGACTGAGATAAAAGAGAGTGCCAGAAATTATGTTTACCTGTATTTATTTTTGACCTTGAAAAAGCATTTGACTCTATAGACTATAACAAATTCTGGATAATATGAAGAAGGGGAACTCCAGAACACTTTTGTCCATGTGGAACCTGCACATAGACCAGAAGGCAGTCCTTTGAACAGAGTGGATATTGCATAGTTTAAAATCAGAAAAAGTATGCCCATATTTGCTGTATTTATTCAGTCTATATACTGAGCAAATAACCTGAGAAGCTGGACTATATGAAGAAGAACATGACATTACGTTTGGGAGAAGACACTAATGACCTGTGATAGGCAGATGACACAGTCTTGCTTGCTCAAGACTTGAAGCACTAATGAAAAAAGACTACAGCATGGATTACATCTTAACATAAAGAAGTCCTCACAACTGGACTGATAGACAACATCATTATAAATGGAAAAAATATTGAAGTTGTCAAGGATTTAACTTTGCTTGAATCTATAATCGATGCCCATGGAAGCAGCAGCCATGAAATCAAATCATGTACTGCATTGGGTAAATCTACTGCAAAATACTTTGTCCAAGTATTAAAAAAACCCCAAACACAGATTCACTGTTGGTGGGAGTGTAAAATGGTGCAACCACTGTGGAAAGCATTGTGGTGCTTTCTCAAAAAGTTGCAAATAAAGATACCATTTGACCCAGCAATTCCACTACTGGGAATATACCCTAAAGAGACCATAAATGACATCCAAGTAGAT
>NW_006399808.1:6920454-6934806 GCF_000299155.1 Elephantulus edwardii | reverse complement strand
GCTGTTACTCTCAAATGACCCTATGCCACCTAACAGTATAGATAGTTTAAAGTAAGCAGTCAGAGAAGTTGGTCTCCTCCACCTTTCTAAGGCTCCTTCTCCTGTTTTACAGTATGTTTTCTGAGATGTTTAGTATTTTTCATATGGATTCAATAAATATTTCCCATTTTACTTGAAAAAAAAAAACCAAAAAACCCAAACACACCAACAATGTCATTCTAAGGACTAAAGTACTTCTGACCCAAGCCATGGTGTTTTCCATTATCTCATATGTGTGTAAAAGCTGGACAATGAATAAGGATAATTGAAGAATTGATGCCTTTAATTATGATATTGATAGAGAATATAAAGTATACTATGGACTCCTAGGAGAATGAACAGATACATCTCAAGGGAACAATGCTTTTTCGAAGTGAGGGTGGTGAACTTTGCTTTTTATGCTTTGGGTTTGGGGTTAGGAAGGAATGGTCCTTGGAGAAGGGTGTCATGCTAGGTAAACAAGAGAAAATGAAGACCCTCAATAAGATGTATTGACACAGTGTCTGTTTATTTTTCCATAAACACAAATCTTAGACTTGTTTTAGGCTTAAACATCGCAGTGACTTGTGGAGGGCCATGAACAGGCCCGCATGGTCGCCATTACAAGATGGTGCTGATTTCCTGCTTCTCTTTGTTTGCCAGAATCACAAATAAGACCTTATTTGGACACTGTGTTCTCATTGGTTGATGGCTTGATCTCACATGGGGTTAATGGTCCAATGGAGGCAAGACACATGAGACTGATGGGCGGTGATGGGCGGAGTACCCAGAAGGGGATAAAAGCTGCACCCAGGAAGAGAGAGAGGGAGACTCCATCTTCCACCACCCTCTGTAACCAAACTCCTGAGTAAACCGCTGTGAGAAGGAACCGTGGGGTGTTGTGTCCTTATTCCTGCTGGACAGGCAAGGCGCGCAACAGTGACTGGGAAGCTGGCAGGAGTGGGAAGCCTAAACTGACTTGATGATGTATTAGCCTAACAATAACAACCATCTCATTGTTTACCACCTTCTCAGAGAGAAAAACAGGACAGTCTTTCCACAGGTGATTTGCTGTCTCTGAAAAGCCAGTGGAGGATCAGCTATGGATCAGTTTTGACTGGATATCACACAGTAACAACAACAGCAACATTGTTGTTTAATGGTCCTTCTCTTTATTTAATGGACATTTTCCTCTGGATTAGTTGATACTGGGCAAGCTATTTCAATTTTCTGGCCTCATATTTGCTAGCTATAAGTAAGAGATTAAAATAGTTTTAATTCCAATTTGATTATAGCAGCCAATGGTTGGCTCTCCCCCGATTTGTTTTGTTGTTGTTAGTTGCTTGTTTGTTTTAAAGACACAGCAGGCACTGTTACAATATGACTAAAGTGTTCTATTTCCCCTGCTTAAAACATCTGATGCATAACCTTCTCTAGCTTAAAATTTCTTAGTAGGATAGAGACTCTTGGCCTCAAACAATAAAAAGAAATAAAGACACTGAGGGAGAATTGGTCTTTGCACTGTGAACAGTTTCTTAAAACCATTTGGAACCTTTTCTGATTTTCTCCGGATTCTGAATACATAAGCCCTAACTCCCTATTTTTCTAAGGTTCAAAGCTCTGACTTTCCTTGCTATTCCCTTTAGTTCATCTGGCCAAAGAGAATGTTTAATTTTTCCATAAACTCACATCTTAGACTTTTTATTTTACCTGCCAGCTTGTATTAGTACACCTGCTACCTATGACTTTTGAGTTGTACCTTCTGGCTCATAGCAACTCTCCATCAGGTTTCTATATCTGTAAATCTTTACAGGAGGAGACTGCCTATGCTTCTCCCCTGGAGCAGTTGGTGAATACAAACTTCTGACCTTTGGGGTTAGCAGAACAACAGGTAAAACACTACATTACTTTAAAGTAAATTTGCATTTTAAAAGGATTATTAAAAAGGTGTATATTTCAAGGTAAAGGGTCTGAACTCATAAAAAGCTGAGAAAATGAATGATATTGATGGCCTCTAATTTGCAGCCTTTAAAGTTAAATGAAGGAAAATAACAGGCAAACAGATATACTCAAAACACATTTTCCTTTTGTTGACCAAAAAAGTTCTCAAGTCTATATGCTACACTTTCAGTTTTATGTAAATGGGAAATTGTGTGTGATCTTCTTTTTTAGGGAGTTTATACTCTAATCAGAGATGTAAGATAGGTCTAAAATCCCTTGTGAGTGAGTCACTGTGTTGTTCTCAATGCATATGTGCTGTGGGCAAAGAGTGATGATGGTGCCCATGAGTTGGAAGTTGAGTAGGGATGCTGTGACATCTCAAAATGTGGCTGGCTTGTTGAAGATGGAAAGAGACTAGGAGCTGACCCCCATTGTGCACTGGGTGGGACATGCTTCTTTTACCTGAGAAGGAATTTCCATGAGTCTATTCCTGTTGGATGTGTTGGTAGCGGTGGAGAGGGTGTCCAACAAGCTAGAGTGATGATGAAGACGGTGATGATAATGATGACGATAGTAGTGGTGGCTCAGGTTGGTTAAGGGTCCATACTGAGTCAGGCCCAATTCTAAGCTCTTGCACAGGCATTGTTGTTAAGTGCCGTCGAGTCGTAGGTGACTCATTAGTGACCCTATGAATGAAAGTCCTCAACACTTGTGTGACTTTCATCCTTTCTCCAGGTTCATAGGGTTTCCAGAGGCAAGCTATTTATGGAAGTGGATGCCACTCCTGCTTCCAAGTTTGTTTTAATTGGGGAGCTCCACCCCACACTGTCCTCCATGGGTAACCATTATCGCATTTGACACATCAGTGTCAGAGTTTTCAGCTCCACAGCAACCACAAGTTATTTCTGTACAGTAGGTGGACAGATCAGGGCTATATGACCTAGAATGATATTTGACCAAAACCAATTAAGAACAGGCCTGAGGACTGCGGATTAGAGTTACCCACATTTGGCTTAATAGCATCACTTTCTCTCCACTAGGCCAACTGGTCTCTCTATGTGTTGTTAAGTGCCATCGAGTCATAGGCGACTCATAACGACACTATGAATGAAAGTCTTTGACACTTGTGTGACTTTCATCCTTTCTCCAGGTTCACAGGGTTTCTGGAGGCAAGCTATTTATGGAAGTGGATGCCACTCCTGCTTCCAAGCTTGTTTTGGACAAGCATTAGCTTAGTTAATCTAACAGTCTATCAAGACAGCTAGGTAAATGTGCTGCAGTGTTTGGAGGTGAGGACTCTGAAGCATGAATTCAGATAACAGGGTAACTTGAAAGTAGTGGAATTCAAATCTAGCTGCTCATACTATAAGACAAAGATTTCCAGGGCTCAAGGAAGGAGTAAGTTGGAGGCAAAAGGAGAATAGTGTTCCTTCTTGAGTCTTATATCCTGATGTTTTGGACACAAGTTTTACTGCATCTTAGCTGATGGGAGAGCAATGGAAGAATGGGGAGGAGTCAAGATTTCTGAATATATTTCTAGAACTTCTTGGAGGGAGAAGTGGGAGCTGAGTTGAATTTCTAAGGGTAATTTGAGATTTGGATAGGTGAAATGTAACTTTAAGCTGACACCCTCTGTGCCCATCCTCTCTGCTGTCATGTTGATTCTGACTCAGCGATCCTCCATCCTCCGTGAGGTTTCTGAGGTTGTAATCTTTACTGGAGGAGACTACCCATCTCTTTCCTTGAACAACTGGTGGATTCCAATACTGACCTTTCAGTTAGCAGCATACCATGTGATACACTACACTATCACGGCTCCTTTCTGTGCCTGCACATTCACTATGCTGTTGTTAGGTGCTGTCAAGTGGACTATGGCTCATAACAACCCTATGAACAAGGAATCAGAACCCTGCCCATCCTGTGTCCTCCTCACTGTCTCTGATACACTTGAGCCTAGTGTTGTAGTCACTGTGCTGATACATCTTGCTGAGGGTCTTCTTCTCTTTTGTTGACTCTCTACTCTTCCAAACATAATGTAATTTTCCAAGGACTGATTCCTCCTAACAACATGCCCAAAGCATGTGAGATGAAGGAACACTCTGGTTGTACTTGTTTCAAGATATATTTGTGGGTTTGGTGCAGTTAATGGGTTATTCAATATTTTTTTTTTAAATTCATTGTTGCACATTTTCTTTCCCCCAGCACACCCCACAATTCACCCCTTGTTCCAGATTGTTCTCATACGTATTATGTATATTCATATATTCTTTTCAGACAGTTCTTTCCCTCATCTGTTCTAATGCAGCGTTCATTTTCTATCCACACTTTCCCCATTCTCTCCTCAACTGCCCCCATATCTGTCCTATTTTATAACAGTGGTATTATGCAGTATTTATCCTTTTGTGCTGAGATATTTCACACAGCATAATGTCCTCAAGGCTCGCCCATGTTGTGTAATGTTTTATTATTTCATTGTTTTTTAGTGTTGTGTAGTATTACGTTGCGTGAATGTACCATATATTTTCTATTTGTTTGTGGGCACTTGGGTTGTGTCCATCTCTTTGCTATTAAGAATAATGTAGCAATAAACATGGGTGTGCATATATCTGTTTTGAGTTGTGGCTCTGGTTTCTTTAGGGTATAGTCCCAGTAATGGAATTGCTGTGTCAAATGCTCTGAACCCTGCCCTGTCCTGAGTCAGTCTCACTAATTCCAACACACCAACCCCCATTGCCCCAGGTACCATATCAATCTTACCTGGGTTCTTCCTCTCCTGCACTGTCCCTTCACCCTTCCAAGCATGATGTCTTTTTCCAAGGACCTGTTTCTGTGATAGCTAGGGATTTTAAACATTTCTTTATGTGTTTGTCTGCCATCTGGATGTCTTCTTTGGTGAAGGGTTTATTTGTATCCTGCACCCATTTTGTGACTGAGTTATTTCCTTTTTCTTGTTGAAGTGTATTCATTATTCTTGTCCAACACTACAACTCAAAGGCATTTTTAGTCATTGTCTAACTTTCAGACGCATAGCAAGTAATTGAAGAGAACATGATTTGGATCAAGTGCAACACCTTAGTCTTCAAACTGACATTTGCTCATCAGTACTTTGGTGAGGTCCTGGTCAGAAGATTTTCTCCAATTCCAAGTGTCTTTTGATTTCCTGACTGCTAGTACCAAGGGTGTTGATTGTGGATTCAAGGAAGGTGAAATTGTTGACAGTTTCAACCTTCACGCCGTCTATCATGATGTTACTTATACTGTGCCTATATGTAGTCTAGCTCTAAGATGTAAACCTGGATTTGCTCTTGGCTGAGTGAATGAACAGTAGTAACTGACAGCTCCTACAGGGAATGTGCAGAGGTGTAGAGACGTGGGTTGTGGAGGCAGAGAGAGGTCAGTCGAAGTAGTTGAGCAGTCCATGAATGCGTGGGACTGACTTGGTCCATGTGATAAAGAAGTGAGTAATTTTCTTCTGAAATAGCCAAGCATCCTTTGTCCAGACAACTGACCTCTATATCAGCTCAGATCATGGGTATTTATTCCCTGGTTGGATTCTTAGAGGAGAAACAAGGCAGGCAGCTCTGTAACAGATGTTCTTCTCTTTCCTGGCACCTTCTCTATTGACTTCTAATGGACATCCACCTTCTGTGGGTGAAAATAAAGCAGAAGGAGTGAGGGAACTTGACTACCAAACTTACTGTGAGACTGTAAACCATTGTTTCCTCATTGATTAATTAAGGGATCAAACAAGATGGTATTTTAGGTGCCTTTCTACTCTGACTGCCGTGAATCTGTGGTCTTTGGAAGATAGGACAATATATGTTTGTTTGCAAATACTGAAGATCTTGTATCCTTTAACTGAAGTTTGGAAAAGAAAAAGTTAATCTCTTCTGGAAATTCTAGAAAAGACTGGAAATTTAGACCATGAGCTCTGGTGCCTTAGTGGCAATAAGCTGTGCTGTAATCCTGAAGGCATGCAGTTCAAGGCCACAAGTTGCTCATGGGAGAGGAATGGACAATCTCCTCCCATGTGATTACCTGCCAGTGAAACCCAACAGAGGGTCAGCTATGAGTCAGTTCCTACTCTAAGATATACAACAGCAACAACCATAGTAGGATTTAACTGAGTAAAAAGCAGCAGCAGTAGCAACAACAACAACAACAACAACAATAGCACATCCGCCACCTTTACTTGTACTAGTTTGGAAAAAGACATCAATCCTGGTTTGTTTATTAAAATAGAAATGGAGTTGAATGGCTTCTCAGAGCTACCTCTTCTGCTTTCTGTTTGACGTCCACATTTCTGACTGTAGATTAAAAATCTATGTGGTACTGACTCCCCCTTGGTAGGTGGGATTGAAAGAGTCGGTACTAGTGATCAAGCAGAATTGAGAAATGCTTGTATATATTCATGGCTAATAGCTCTCTCTCCTTGATTCAATTTGAACTGTATATATTTTTTCCTTCTCCAGCTGACAGAGTATGGTTCAGTGTAGACTATTACTTTGACTATTTTGCTCCAGGAAAAGCATTAGTAATTTATAAATAAAATACACATAAAATAGAAGAAGTCAAATATAGGTTTATTGACAACAAAGGTACTATTAATGTTGGAACGGGCTGGTTTGAAATTGAGTTTAGTTTTCGTTCTGATTTATGTTCTGTTTGTTTTAGGGCTGCTGTGAGTGAGTCGTGAGGGCTCTTGCGAGCTGGCAGCTGGGTAGGAGTGGAACTGGGTTGGGTCTGAGTTCCCAGAGGAACAGAAAGGGAGGAGGGATGAGGAGGAAGAGGAGGAGAAGAAGAAGGAAGAGGAGGAGGAGAAGAGGCGGAGAAGGAGGAGGAAGAACAGGAGGAGGAGTGATTTGCATCTCTGTGTGCTTGATGGTTGTGTATTTAACCAAGAGTGCACTGCCAGGAAATTGGGGAAGTAAGTGTGTGTGAGTGTGCTTTATGTCAAGCATAGCTCATTTAAAGTATACCTGTGTGGACTTGAGGGTTTGCAGAAAACTGTTATTTATTTCTCTTGAATTTACCCTACTTGTTAAACAATATTTGACAGATGGTTTCCAGCAAGAGTAATGAGGCCATTCCATAGCCAGGCTTTATCTTCACTATATCAGTTATGTGGAAAAGGGGGTTTTCTTGGTTTGGGGAAGTTTAATTCCCTCCCCGAAGAAGAAAATCAGATTCATTTAACTGGAAAATTAAGAGAATTCAAAGTTCATTTTCTGAGCCTTACCACATGGGAGTAAAATTTTTCACCAGGCCCATCTGACTTAAAGGTGCTGCATATCGCATGTGAGAGATTGTGGATGTTAGAGCCTCTCCTATCCTATGTCAGGGTTGATTTTTGCTTGCCATCAGAGGTTCCTTGTGTTCCGTTTCTCTCTCTCTGTAGTCTGTCCCTCTTGTATGTGTGTTCGCTTTCTCTCTTGTATGTACTGACCCCACAGTTTTGTCATGAAGACACACATAGCATCTTTGTGGAGAACATCCTAATTATCTGAGTGCTTTTCTGTAGGTTGGATACTGTGCAAACACTGGGTATTCCATATTGATTTCCTGTTGCTGCTGTAACAAATTAGAGTTGATCTTCAGTATTCACGATTTCATAATTGTGAATTTGCTTACTTGCTCACATTTGCAATTCTCAAATCAGTTTTCATGAAAGGGCAGTAACAAATTTGAGTTGTCTGATGTGCCTATTCATTCCTAGCTGAGTTTGAACAAGGTGACATCTGTATTCTTTTTTTTTTTCAGCTCTCATATGATAAGAAGTTGGAAGCAGGAGTGGCATCCACTTCCTAAATAACATGCCTCTGGAAACTCTATGAACTTTGAGAAATGACGATAGTTATAGAAAGGCTTCATATCTTTGGTTCATAGGGTCACTATGAGTCATGCTCGACTTAGCGGCAATCAACAAGAACATGATAAAAAGAATATTTTCTTTTAATTTTTTTTTTTATTCATTCATTGTACATTTTCTCCCTTCCCTCTCCCATCTCCTCCACCCAGCTCAGTCCACTCTGCAATGCACCTCTTGTTCCAGTCTGTTGTCATACATATAATGCCTAATCATACATTCCTTTTGGATAGTTCTTCCCCTTCTTTGTTGTATTGCAGTGTTCATTATCTATCTACTCTTTTCCTGTCCTCTCCCTCACCCTCTATACCAGTCCTGTTTTAGAATAGCAGTGTTATGCAGTATTTATCCTTCTGTGACTTAGATATTTCACTCAGCAAAATGTCTTCCTGACTCACCCAGGTAGCATATTTTATAAGTTGATTGTTTTTCAGTGCTGTGTAATATTCCATTGTGTGAATGTACCATGCTTTTTCTATCCATTCATTTGTGGATGGGTGCTTGGGTTGCTTCCATCTCTTTGTTATTGTGAATAAAACAGCAATAAACATGGATATGCATACATCTGTTTGAGTCATGGCTCTGATTTCTTTCAAAAAGTAAATTTTCTTGTGACTTATTTAGTGCTGTGTTGTATTGTGTGGATCCCCCTCTCCTCCGTCACTACTGTATAGGAGGGAGCTCTGGTGGTGTAGTCCTGGTGAGTTGTGCTGCTACCACAAAGGCTTAACCTTTAACCTCTCTGGCACTTGGAATCTACCAGTGACTCTTTGGGAGAAGTATAGACAATCTCCTACCCTGTGATTTACAGCCATTAGTGGGCTTGCTATGAGTTGGTTCCAGTTCCACAGCAATGAGTTTGAGTTTTCTTACAGTTTAAGGTGGCCCCAAGTATATTGGTAAAGTGCACTGTCTGTTCTTTTTTTTTTTTTTTTTTTAAGGAGCTTTATACCAACCCTTTTTATTTTCTCTGTTTAAAATCAGACGGAAAACAAAGATACATCAATTTTGTTATATGCTAACATTTTCAAAGTACATCATTTGTACATGAGAAAGACTAAGAACAAAAATGCATTTACATAGTTCTAAATATATAAGCGAGTGTTAACAGTCTCACACAGCTTTCCGATATACTCAGGAGGAGCCACTTTATAATCACTGGCATGAAACAAAGTGGCAAAATTCTTTCTATTCTTAAGTGTACAAGGCTGTGGTGTACTGTATAGAAAAAATCCCAATCATGTTAAATATGTTTCATTCAGACATGAGTTTAAGTGATGCCGAATCAACAATATATATTAAATAAGGTATCTTGAACCTAAAACACCAGATCCCCTGCTGTTCAATTGATTCCACCTTGTCACAACCCCCCATGGGGTTTCCAAGGCTCTAGATTTTGATGGGAGGAGACTGCCTCAGCTATTCCTGTGGAGCAGCTGGTGAGTTTCAGTCACAGACCTTTTTAAAATTTTTTTCTTTTAATTTTATACTGATTTATTTACAAAGTTCGAATATGTTGTTTTTCACATTGGATCTTTCCTTCATAACCCCTTTATCAAATTGTGGGACCCTAAGATTAACAGCCCCCCACTCTCCCCACCCATCTTCACCCCTCTGCTTTTACCCTACCCCTCCATGGTGTTCATATTCATTCTCAAATAATAGTTTTATACAGTATTTGTCCTTATGTGACTGAGTTCACTCAGCATAATGCTCTCCTGTCCTTCCCAAGGTAGGTAGGATTTACAAAATCATTGCTCTTGCGTGGTGTGTAGTATTCCATTGTGCAAATGTACCACCCTGATGTTGCCAGTTGGCCCAGTGGTGAGAATCTTTGTCTTCTTGACATTGAGCCTCAATCCATATT
Source organism: Elephantulus edwardii (assembly GCF_000299155.1). Classification (NCBI taxonomy): domain Eukaryota; kingdom Metazoa; phylum Chordata; class Mammalia; order Macroscelidea; family Macroscelididae; genus Elephantulus; species Elephantulus edwardii. The sequence goes on along the minus strand of NW_006399808.1, from coordinate 6,925,114 downwards.
GAAGGCTGCAGTCCCTGACCCTTAGCAGCAAGCACTTCAGGTCCTCCTCAGTTTCAGCAAGCAGGGTGGTGTCATCTGCATAACGCAGATTGTTGATAGATCTTCCACCAATCCTGATGCCGCATTTCTCCTCATAGAGCCCGGCCTCTCGGATAATCTGCTCTGCATACAGGTTGAAAAGGTATGGAAACATACCTGGCATACACCCTTCCCAATTTTGAACCATGTAGTGTTTCCTTGCTCTGTTCTGACGACTGCTTCTTGGTTCAAGTATAAGTTTTGCATTAGCATGATCCCCATTAGATTAGAGTGATTCCCATTCTTCTCAGAGTCAGCGACAGTTTGTTTTGGTCCACACAGTCAAACGCCTTTGCATAATCAGTGAAGCACAGATAGACATTCCTCTGGTACTCCCTGCTTTCAGCCAAGATCCATCTAACATCAGCTACAATATCCCTAGTACCACGACCTCTTCTAAACCCAGCCTGGACTTCTGGCAGTTCTCTGTTGTGCTGTTCCAGTCGTTTTTGGATAATCTTCAGCAGAATGTTGCTTGCATATGAAATCAATGATATTGTTCTATAGTTTCCACACCCTGTTGGTCGCCTTTCTTTGGAATGGGAACAAATATAGATCTCTTCCAGTCATTTGGCCAAATGGTTGTTCTCCAGATTTCTTGACATAACTTGGTGAGCACTTCCAGGGCAACATCTGTTAGCTGAAATGCTTCAGTTGGTATACCATCTATTCCTGGGGCCTTACTTTTTGCTATTTCCTTCAAAGCAGCTTGAACTTCTTCCTTAATCACCATAGGTTCTTGCTCATATGTTGTTTCATTAAATTCTTCTGTGTCTGCCAATTCCTTTTGATACAATGACTCAGTATATTCTTTCCATCTTCTAGAAGATTTCTACCAACTTTTACAGTCGGAGATCAATCGAACATGCAGTCAGGATGCATTGATATTAATGGGTGATTGGAATGCAAAAGTTGGGAACAGAGAAGAAGAATCAGTAGTTGGAAAACATGGACTCGGAGACAGAAATGGAGCTGGAGATAGAATGATTGAATTTTGCACAATAAATGACTTATTTATCACAAACACATTTTTTAAGAAACATAAACACAGGTTATACACATGGATCTCACCTGATGGCATGCATAGGGATCAGATCGATTACATCTGCAGAAGGAACCGCTGGAGAAGCTCAATATCAGCTGTGGTCTGTTCCACAGTCGGCTCCAGGCCTAGTTTTCACAGCTGATATTGAGCTTTCTCCCAACTCCTTCCATCCTCAATTTAAAGCTAAACACAGAATAAAATATTAGGGAAGTATACCTTCTTTTTTATATCTAGTGTCTATTGGTTATGTGCTGCTGAGTCAACTATGACTCACAGCGACCCAATACACAACAGCTCTGAACTCTGCTCTATTTTGAACCCATTTCACTGCCTCTGACACATCTACTTTCATTACCCCAGTTATTATGTCAATCCATCTCATCTGGGGTCTTCCTCTCCTGTGCTGTCCCTCCACCCTTCCAAGCATGAAATCCTTTTCCAAAGACTGGTCCCTCCTGGTACATGCCCAAAGAATGTGAGTCTCAAAATTCTTGCCTCCAAAGGAGCAGCTTGGTTTCACTCTCATCTGTTTTTATTTACTTTGCAAAAATATGCTTTTATTTGCTCCTCTCTTCTTCACTTCTCATCTCTGTTAACTCTCCAAGATGGATTATGTGTGTAAACTATTTCTAGTTTTAAATATTAAGTTTTATACCATAACTCTCCTTTTGTGATTTGGCATAATTTGTTATTTCATTCATGTTGTGTTGTTTTTCATTAGCTCTTAATTGTTTCTCAATGATGCATAATATTCCAATGTGTGAGTATACCACAGTTTCTTTAGCCGTTCATCCACTGGTGGGCACTTGAGTTATTTTCTCTTTTCAATTATAAATAGAAAGGTTTAGGAGTTCTCGTGGCCTAGTGGCAATAAGCTGCACTGCAATCCCAGAGGTATGTGGTTTGAATCCGCCAGATCCTTTGCTGCAGAAGAAGGGGCAATCTCCTCCTGTACCAGACAGATATGATTTGATGGTACACACACACACACACACACACAATAATAAAATAAAATATAAAAAAATAGAACAGTTTAAAAGGTTTAAAACTGAGAATGGAGTGTGTCAAGGTTGTATTCTCTCTCCACACCAATTCAGTCTGTATGCTGAGCAAATTATTCCAGAAGCTGGACTCTATGAAGAGGAGTGTAGCATCAGGATTGGAGGGGGACACATCAATAACCTGCATTATGCAGGTTACAGTATGTTCTTTCTATCTTCTTTTGATACTTCCTGGATCATTTAATAATCTGCCTAAAGCATCCTTGATTATAGCAGCTCAAGGTTTGAATTTGTTCTTCAGTTCCTTGAGCTTAAGAAATGCTGAGTGAGTTCCACCCTTTTGGTTTTCTGACTCCAGCTCTTTGCACATTTCATTGTAATATTTTACTTTATCGTCCCGCGCTGCCTTTTGAAATTTTTTGTTCAGCTCATTAGTATCTTGAATTCTTCCTTGTGCTTTGGCTTCTCTGCACTCCGGTGCAATCTTCAGACTTTCTTCTGACATCCATTTTGGTCTTTTCTTCATCTTCTGTTTTTGTAGTGAACATTTGCATTCTTCTTGGATGATACCCCATATATCCTCCCACAACTCATCTGGTCTTCGCTCATTCATGTTCAAGGCCTCAAACCTGTTCTTGAGATGGTTCTGAAATTCAGGTGGGATAGACTCAGTTATATTTTGGTTCCCGTGGATTTGATTTCCTTTTCCTCAGCTTCAGCTTGAACTTGCATATGAGAAGTTGGTGTGATGTACTCTTGGGCATATTGTTAGGAGGCACTGGAGAACATCATCTTACTAAGAACATCTGTGCGCTGGATGAACACAGTGGCTGAAGCAGTGGATTTAATCATTCAGAGATTGTGAGAATTGCACAGGATCAGGCAGGGTTTTGTTCTGTTGCACAGATCACTTTAAGCCAAAGTCACTTAACAACAACACCAGTAACAACCATAAAAAATACACACCACATTAAGTTAATGGATCAGTTGCTGAAATAGTGTGGCATTCACTTTTCATAGGAATCTAACCCTTTGTTTCTCCTAGCAACAGTGGTTCAATATTGGTTAACTTAATGTTTTCAGTGACTTCATAGATCAAAACTAACATGAATAATGGGAATAGACTGTACCACAAACTTAGTGGCTTAAAACAATACAGATTTATTATTTTACAGTTCTTGAGATCAGAGTTCAACATGAGTTTCACTGAGCTGAAATCAAGGTGTTGACAGGGCTGTAAGCCTTCAGGAGGTTCTAGGTAAGAGTCCATTTCCTGGGCTTTTTCCTTTTCTTGGGGCATCCCTCATTCTTTGACTCACAGGCCTGCATCACTCGAATCTCTGCTTCCGCTTTCATCTCTCCTCTGACTCCAACCCTCCTGCTTCCTCCTCTTCTTTTTAGGGACCCTTGTGATTACACTGGACCCACTAGGATAATCCAAGATAAAAATACTTTAGCTAATCACACCAAAGCTAATCACTTAAGGTATGGTTTTCAGAGGTTCTGAGAATTAGGATATAGACATCCCGGTGGGGTAGTCATTATTATTCTTTCTACCATATAGTCAGGGATCTCTGCTGGCCTGGTGGCAAGAAGCTGCACTGCAATCCCAAAGGCATGTGGTTTAAATCCCACCAGCTGTTCCACAGGAGAAGGATGGGCACTCTTCTCCTGTCTGATTAACTGCCTCTGGTCAGCCATGGGTTGGTTCCGACTATACGGTACAGAATAACGACAACATCCCTTTTCTTACTATATTATATTCCTCTTCAAAAAGAAAATCTCTCCAATAGCAGTGGCAAAGTTTAACAGGACAGCAAGTAATAAATGTTGGAGAGGATGTGGTAAAATAGGAACTCTTATGCACTGTTGGTGGGATTTGATTTCAGCTCAGTGAAACCCATGTTGAACTCTGACCTCAAGAACTGTAAGATAATAAATCTGTATTGTTTTAAGCCACTAAGTTTGTTGTAAAGTCTATTCCCATTATTCATGGTAAAATGGTACAACCACTCTGGAAGGCAGTGTGGTGCTTCCTCAAAAAGCTGAACATAGAAATTCCATGTGACCCAGCTACTCTACTGCTTGGAATATACCCCAAGAAAATGAGAACTTGAGGCACAAATGGAGACTTGTACACCAATGTTCATAGGAGTGTTATTCACCATTGCAAAAATAGGGAAACAACCTAAATATTCAACCACAAGCGAATGGATTGAGAAACTACACTACATTCATATAACAGTACTACGCAGCACAAAAGAGCAATGATTTTATAAATCATTACCTAACTTGGGATGGACTGCAGAGTATTCTGGTAAATGAAATAACTCAGTCCCATAAGGACAAATGCTGTATTTGAGAAGTATTGCAGAAATAGAAAACTAGTAAAATGTGTATGAGGTCGAATCTATATGGTGTTCGCTGAGCTTCCTGAATATATATTGCCAGAACTAAGGATAAGGAGAGAATCCTGAAAGCAGCAAGGGAGAAACAAAGAGTAACCTATAAAGGAGAACAGATAAGATTAAGTGCC
>NW_006399808.1:6915221-6915766 GCF_000299155.1 Elephantulus edwardii | reverse complement strand
ATTTAATAATAATAAAAAAAGATAAAAAGTGTGTATGAGGATCTAAGGAGGGGAGAGGGGGAGCAGAGGGCTGGGACTAGAGAGTAATCCTTGCGTCATTTGGTTTGATGGATGGAGGAAGGCGTGAGCTAAGGAGTTGGGGGGGAGGGATAAGGTATGAGGGGCAATGTATAGGAATGTTGTAGGTAAACCAGTATAAAATTAAAAAAAGAATTGTAAGAAATAAAGAAAAAATACAGAAAAAAATCAAACAACAGCCTCTGAAATGTAAATACAAGCTGTCATGTGTTCTTAAGTTGGTGTGGTAAAGGCCGATGTCTTCATCTGGAAAGAATGAAGCAGAACATCTTCCTCATGTCTGATCTGGATGTGTGTGTGAGGATCAAGTGACTGGCTCTGAGTGCGGTTCTAGTGAGGGTAGCTGGGCCTCTGCGAGACACACTTTTGCACTATCTGTTCTGGAAAACCTAAGGATATCTAGCAATTTATGAATAAATGAAGAAAATATGACATATTTTTTTAAACTTTTTAAAAAATTGACATTT
>NW_006399808.1:6910442-6914333 GCF_000299155.1 Elephantulus edwardii | reverse complement strand
TGACTGGGGTGAGATGATATCTCATAGTTGTTTTAATTTGCATCTCTCTTAGAGCTAGGGATTTTGAACATTTCTTCGTGTGCTTCTTAGCCATCTGAATATCGTCTTCGGTAAAGTGCCTGTTCATATCCTGTGCCCATTTTTTCTATTGGATTATATTTACCTTTATCTTGTTGTGGTGCTCAAGTGTTTTGTAAGTTCTGGATATAAGTCCCGTATCTGATATGTTATTACCAAATACTTTTACCCAGTTGGTGGCTTCCCCTTTTACTCTCTTGGACAAGTTTTTGGATGTGCGTAGGGATTTGATTCTTAGATGATCCCATTCATCTACTTTATCTTCTCCTGGTTGTAGTTTCAGTTTTGTATTTCATTTATTTCTACTCTAATTTTTATAATTTCATGTTTTTTAGAGAGTGTTCGGTTTTCTTGTTCTTTTTCAGTTTGTTAGAAATGTTGGGTTAGAAAGTCAATGGTCATTTTTTTCCTGCCTTTTGGTGTGCTTATTTATTGCTATAAGTTGATCTCTGATTACTGCTTTGGCTGTTTCCCAGAGCTGTTGGTAAGGGGTGTTCTCATTGTTATTTTTTTGAAGAAACTTTTTAATTTCATCTTTTATTTCTTCTAGTACTCATTCATGTTCAAGCACGGTGTTGTTCAGCTTCCAAATGTATGGTTTTTTCTTATACTCTTGTTATTAATTTATAATTTTGTAGTATTGTGGTCTGAGAAAAAATGCTTGTATTATTTATATGTTTTTGAATTTATTGATGCTTACCTTGTGACCTAAAATGTGATTTATTCTGGAGAATATTCCATGTAAATTGGAGAAGAAGGTATACTTTGTTTTTTTTTTTGAGTGCATTAGCCTATACGTATCTATGAGGTTGAGCTGGTTTGTTGTGTAGTTTAATTCTTGAGCATCTTTTTTGAGGTTGGTTTTTTTTTTTCTAGTTCTGTCTTTTCTTGAGAGGGATGTATTGAAGTCTTTAACCACTATGGTAGTGTTATCTATTTCCTTTTTCAATTTTGTCAATTTTAAAAAATATATTTTACAGGTCTTTAATTTGATGCATAGATATTTATTATTGTTTTTTCCTCTTGTTCTGTTGACCTTTTAAGCATTGTGTAGTGACCTCCATTGTCCGTTGTGATGGTTTTTGCATTGAAATTTATTTTATCACAGATTAATATCATTACTTCTGCTTTTTTCTATTGCCATTTGCTTGGTATATATTTCCCCATCCTTTTATTTTTAGTCTTTATCTTAATTTTTCAGGTGTGTCTCTTGGAGACAGCACATTAATGGAGTTTTTTTTTTTTTATCCAATCTACTGCTCTTCTTCTCTTTAGTGGGGCATTCAATTCATTCACATACACTGTGATTATCATTTTTTTTGAGTCCTTTTTGGTGTTGTTGCTATTTACTCTGGTCCCTGCTGCTTTCTGTGGCACTTCTGTAATGAGGACATCTCTCAGTGTTTCCTACAATGCTGGTCTTTTTTTATTTTATTTTATTTTTTTTATTTTGTGTGTGTGTACTGTCAAATCAGATCTGACTGGTACAGGAGATTTTTCCTCCTTCTCCAGCAGAGCCTCTGGTGGATTCGAACCGCATACTTCTAGGACTGCAGTGCAGCTTCTTGCCACTAGGCCACCAGAGCTCGCCAATGCTGATCTTGTTTTTACAAACTCCCTTAGGTTCATTTTTCTGGCAATATCTTGATCATTCCTTATTTGATACATAATTTTGCTGGGCACAGTATTCTTGGTTGACGCTTGTGTTCTTTGAGTGTTTGATACATGTCCTTCCATTGTGTTCTTCCTCACATGGTTTCTGCTGAAAAATTGGCATTTAATCTTATCTGCTCTCCCTTATAGGTTACTCTTTGTTACTCCTTCACTGCTTTAAGAATTCTCTCCTTATCATTGGTTCTGGCAAATTTGACTATGATATACCTTGCTGTTTTTCTTTTGGGGTCTATTCTATATGGTGTTCACTCAGCTTCTTGAATATATATTCTCACATTCTTCATTATGCTTGCGAAATTTTCCTGTAGTAATTCTTCCACAACTTTTTTCGGTACCTTTACTTGCTTCTTCCTATTCCGGGATTCTGATGATGTGCATGCTATTTCTCTTGATGGTGTCCCACATTATTCTTAGTTTTCTTCTTTTTCCTTCTTTTTTGATTCTGCTTTTTGCTCTAACAGATCAGTGATGACAATTTAATCTTCTATTTCATTGTTTTCTGTGTTCCATCTCTGCAGTTCTGCTCATGTGTCCCTTGACAACATCTGAAACCTTGGACCTCATATTTTGGATCATGGTTTTTTGTTTTTCCACTGCCGCTAATGCCTTGTTTGTTTTATCCGCAGTGTTCCAGATTGTATTTTTAGGCTCCTCCTGGTTTTTGCTTGCAGTGTCCTGTAATTCTTCAAGTTTGTCTTTCACCCACTGAAAATATTCAGTCATTGTTCTTTTAAATTCTGTGTTGGAAAGTTTCATCAGAATTTCTGGCCTCAGGAAATCCACTGATACTCTGTCACCTTTTGGGGTGACATCTTGCTTTGTACTTGTTTAGGGTGTAGGATTGCCTGTTTCTTTCGTTACTTTGATAGGTTCTTGATCTGAAGACCATGCTTTAGAAATCAGTGGGGCAGCTACCCTCCTGTGTTTCTCTCTGAACTTCTGTCTCAAGGTTACGTTCTGGGATTGTGAGAGTAGCTTCTTTTAGCTAAGTCAGATCAAGGTGCTCCAGATTAAAGGCAAGTTGACTGACTGGACCTATAGGCATAGATGTGGAGCTGAATGGGGGGCAAGGTAGACATGGGGGGAGGGGGGGGGGTGGGGGGCAACTATGGGGACAGGTCAGCCACTTGCAGAGATCTCACTCAGATTTCTTCTGTCCTGGTGTGCTTACGAGTGGGGTACCTACTCAAATTTCAGCTGTCCATTTTACATCTAGAAGATCTCATTCAGTGGTCCTTTTTAGCAGCCCTCACCCAGTGGCTCCCAACCCAGCGGGGTGTCTGTGGGGCCCAAGAAAACTCAGTCAAATTTTTACAGACCTACTTGTTCCTGGTCTGTTGGCAGTTCCCAAGAAAACTCAGTCAAATTCCTATGGACCCGCTTCCTCCTGGTGGATTGTTGGGGCTTAAGACAATTCAGTCAGTTTCCCCCTGACCTGCTTGCTCCTGGCAGGTAGGTCCCACAGAGGCTCTGCTGAAGGCTTCCACTGGGGTCCATGGCTCTCTGCTCTTATGGCTCCCAAACTAATTATTTTAATAAAAGTTATGACTCAGAGTCTTATTGTCCATGTCACTCTGTGTCAATCTCTGTGTTCTGCCCAGGCAGGTAATCTTAACTAGTTTAATTCTCAGAGTTTCAGTTCCATACCTATAAGGTAGAGATAATAATACCTATCTTGGAAGAGTTTTGTTTATATCCAAAAGGATACTTTATGGAATACCACAAATAATGCCTAGTATGTTGTATGCATTCTGTAAACATACTTTTTCATTTACATGTAAGTAATCACTTTATTTAGACAACAAAATTTATTTTACAGAAATCTGATAGGTGAATTTTCAGCCATAAATTTTTTCCTTGAGGTCTATTAATAAAAGAAAAAAAAATCACAGCCACAATATGTGACTGAAGGAAGATTCCTAACAAAAATAATATTTGGCTATCTTATAAGATCATTTTTTGAAGTGGAGAATACCTATACCTAGATATCACCTAACCCTAGCAACCATCCACTCATGGTCAGTTGTAAGCACATTGTTCACACAGTGTGTACTCTTCCATGATTTCTGTTTTGATTATTTTATTGCCATCAATCTAGTTTCCTTATCTTTTACAATCATGTCTTTATTTTAAAGTAAA
>NW_006399808.1:6907010-6909207 GCF_000299155.1 Elephantulus edwardii | reverse complement strand
TCTGCATACAGGTTGAAAAGGTATGGACATAGGACACATCCCTGGCGTACACCTTTCCCAATTTTGAACCATGCAGTGTTGTCCTGCGCTGTTCTGACGACTGCCTCTTGGTCCAAGTATAGGTTTCACATTAGCACGATTAAATGTTCTGTTTCTGTAAATAGTACTTGTTACTGTAACTAGTACTTCAATATACATGTTGCTGTGTACCAGTGAATGATAACTAACGTATAGCAGACCATCCGGGGTGTTTTCAAAGGCAATTAATTGCATGTGAGGAGGTCACCTATCTTCCTCCTGCAGAACAGCTGGTGAGCTTGAACCATGTACTTTGGGTTGCCACTGCAACTGTTTACCATTAGGCTACCACAGCTCCCAAGCAGTATACATAGGTATGAATAAATCCCTTCAGTATTTCTCCATTGAGAGTAATGTTGGCTGTTGGTTTTGTAAAAAAAAAAAATATATAAGAAATACACTTTAATTTTGTTGCAGAATTTCCCTTCTATTCCTATTTTGTTAAATGTTTTTATCAGGAAAGACTGTTGTATTTAATGAAATGCCTTCTATGAATCAGTTGATAGGATCATATGGTTCTCTTTTATTTATGTGGTGGATTGTACTTCTTATGTTGAATTACTATTACATATCTGATATGAATCCACTGGATCAAAATGTATGAATTTTTTATATGATGTTAGAATCTATTGAGAACTTTTAAATTTATAAGGGATATTGTTGCCATGTGGTGTCGAGTTGGAATTAACCCATAGCTGACTCTCCAGTGGGCTTTCAGAGGAGGAGATTGCCTCTCCTATTTCTAGGAACAGATGATGCATTCAAACCACATGCCTTTGGGATTGCAGTGTGGCTTCTTTCTTCTAGGCCACCGGAGCTCCTTTTTATAAGGGATATTGACTTGTGATTTTCTTTTGAATAATGTCTTTGCTTGGTTTTGATATTAGTAAATTGCAGATTTGGATGCAGATACCTGTATTTTAATCTGTCCTCTTCCTCTACCTAGTTGTATGCTCCTTGGCAAGATTTCCAGCTTTTTTGTCTTGGCTTCTTCATCTGTATAATGAAGATTAATTACCTCAGAGTCTGATCCCGGGTGGTGATTGTGTGAGACAACATCTATAAAGCACCTTGTACAACACCTGGCACACTGAGGGTCTCAAGACATTAGACATCTTTTCTTCTTTGTTCCTTCTGTAGGGTCATTTCAGTAGTAAATGGGAGGCTGGCTTAGCTTGACTCTACTTAAGAGTTCTTTGAGTTGAAAACTTTTATCTTTTAACTTTAAAAATTTTTAAAATTTTAATCGTCATTTAAAACAAAGTTTACAGAAAAGTTGAATTTTCATTCATTCATTGCTGCACATTTTCCTCCTTTCCCTCCCCCATCCCCAGTTCACTTTCTTTTTCAAAAAAATTCATTAATTGTTGCACAGTTTCCTCCTACCACTCCTTCCCTTGCCCCTCCCCCATTCCTCTTTGCAATGTACCTCTTAGTCTGGACCATTGTCTTAAATATAATGCCTACTCATATAATCCTTTTAAGCATTTCTCCCTCTCATCTGTTCGAATACAGTGTTCATCATTGTCTAGCCACTCTTTTCCTATTGTCCTCCCAACCCCCATGTCAGTCCTGCTTCATAACAGTAGTGTTATGCAGTATTTGTCCTTTTGTGACTGAGATATTTAGCTCAGCATAATGTCCTCCAGCATCACTCATGTTATGTAGAGTTTTATAAGGTCATTATTTTTCAGTGCTGCATAGTATTCCATTTTGTGAATATACTACAGCTTCTCTATTTATTTGTTGATGGGCACTTGAGATGTTTTTATCTCTTTGCTATTGTAAATAATGCAGAAATAAACATGGGTGTGCATACATATGTTTGGATGATGGTTCTGGTTTCTTTAGTATCTATTTCCAGCAATGCAGTTGCTGGGTCAAATGGTATTTCTATTTCCAACTTTTTGAGAAAGTATCAAACCACCTCCCATTGTGGTTTCCAATCTCTCCAGAACTTCGCCATCATTTGTTGTTTGCTGCTCTGTTGAACTTTGCTATTTTTTTCTGGGTAAACGTCATTGTTTCATAAAGTGAAGACCTATCAGAAATCTTATCCAAGGGGTTCAGAACAGAGAAACATGAGTAAACAAGAAATCAGAAATTTTAGTACTTTTAT